>NC_142805.1:33398890-33580721 GCF_049724085.1 Artemia sp. Qi Xiang Cuo
AGTGCGGACTTCTATGTACCTAGAGGTATTTCTTCCCGTTCATGTTTTTCTGTATTTTATAGAGGTACGCGGAAATAGAATAGTTTAAATAGTGATATTAAAATTACTGGAAACCCAAATATATTTAGAAAAACCATTAAGGAACTGCATTTTGCTGAATATGAGTTTTGAATGATTGATTGATTTACTTGTTCTATGTTTTGTTGATATGATGTTCCCGGAGGAAGTACAATATATGATATTATTTTGTATTTATTGTTTAGTGTGGTGGTATTAGTGGTGTCGGTGGCCAAGTGTTCTTTTTGTTTTAAGGATTTTGTTTTCTCTACTTCCCCCACGGACAAGCTTCGCTTTTTAAGGGAAGTAACAATAAGTTTTGTTGATGTTTTTATTTCAATAAATCCTTCTCTTCTCATAAAAATGGTAAGATCATTTAAGTCGCACTGACTTTTCAAAGAACCGCAGGCCTTTTCAATTTCCACTCAATTCGTTTGTCCGCGAGTCTCCACTCCAACACTCTATAGTTCCTAGTCATACATAAATTCGCATTTGCTTCAAACTTCAAATTTGCTGTTGACAAGGCAACAAGCTTCGAACTTCTACCAGTTTCCATTCAAGAATTACTCAGGTTTTCAATTTCAAGGCTAATATCGTGGAATGTTCCGGAATGAAAACATGATAAGAACCAATATTTGACCTCCCCTTAATTTGGTATTTACAGGTTCTTAAGTCACTTATTACAACAATGAGGCTAAAAATGCAATACGAGCATCGCAAAACCCATGATCTAGATGATGACTTTACAGGCAGCACGACTGACTAAACCCATACCCCTTGCACTGACCTATACTCCACGATTTTGCAGGTTTTTCTTCTTCTTTAATCTACAAAGCTAACTATGATTCCAGCAATGAGTAGTTCTTCAGTGGAACGAACGATTCAACTTATTGTTTTATCGTATAGGTAACGGTACAAAATACCATTACAGCTGGAAACAACTGAAATAGATACTCGATCATTTTCCAGTTTTTTCACCCGTGCGTTAATTTTGAAGACTATTATATTAAACCCGAAAAAATGCAGAATCAGAACCACAAACGACTTCCGATGTTTTTTTTTATTATTTCCAAATAACCCCAATATACAAAAACCTTAGAGGCAAAAATGACAAATATCTAATGTTGAAATTCATAAGGCGAAATACTCCTTTTAAACTTTTCACTGCAAAGTTCTTCAGTTTACGACTTAAAGAAAGAAGTTGAGACTTAAAATAAGATAAAATATGCAAAAATAATACCATGGAGCTCAGTTATTTGACATGACTATGGTACAGAGGTACTGCGAATTTTGTCCCGATCAATACTAGCTGTATTCCTGCAAAGCATGGAACACCTCGGCAAATAACGAAAGGTTGCCCACATTCAAAAATTGGACACACCAGGATGAGTCCTCCACGACTGGCACGAAATATATCACGTATGGCACGAAGAGGAAAAGCATGGCGGAAATTGTGTCACCCATGGCAAAACAAGTGGTGAGCCAGGATGTACACCAGTTGGCGAAGACGAGACACTTTATTAGCAAATATGACCCGAGGATCCATCTTTCTTATTCCCAAAACCATTCTCAAAAGGTGAAAAAATGAGCCCTTTTGGTTTCATGAAGCGCCCTCTGCAGCCCCAAACCCCTTCATATTTAATCCCACTGTGTGATTTCAGCGGAGGACGGATACTACTAAATGAGTACACCGAAATTAGCCATTTAAATTATAAAACAAACAGTCATTCAAACTTCATCGGAATGCGAGTCATTTCAGAAACAATAATATACAAGGTGCAAAATTCCCATAAAATTAGCACAAGGGATTCACAGTCGCTTAATCTGTTAATATTTACATCATGTTGTGCTAAAGACGGCATAAATCTTTAAGTCATTTATTAAAGTTAGAAAATGTAAATAATAAGCGGCCATTTTCAATCTATGTCAACTTAACTGGAATTGGTCCAGTGGGTTATGAGCAATCCACCACATACGTATGCAACTTGATGCTCCCTCCAAGACGACGTCTTTTTCTGAACCAGCGTACATAATGTGCATTGTGTACATTGAAATTGCGTATATACGCAATGGTTCCAAACCTATCCACGTCTAAGGTATAGGCTACATATATCAATGGTGATCGCAAGGCTCCAGTTATTTTTCTGAGTGATAATCGTTCCGAATCCTACTTAATTGTCGCTAATAAGTACTTTCATAGTCACCTTCTTAAGTGCTTTGATAATAGCTTTAGCCTTACAAATATTACGCTAGCATGCGTATTAGTTCTGCATTCGGTTTACATCTTATGTATAGCCAAATTTGGGGATATACAGTTTAATGTTAAGTGTTGAAAATTATGGCACGCGATATAAAAAAAAGAGCCAACCCATAAACATAAACAGCAAAAAGTTCAGGTTGACAAGGAATATTCTGAGACAATGATGACATTTTCTAATAATGTGCATTTACCCCCAAATATTTTGATTTTCATACCGTATCACCTTTACTCTGTGAGATATGCAACCAAAATCCCTGAACAAAATATTGGTTTTAGAATGCTCCACCCCCTAAGCTAACTCAGATATGCCGTTGAAGCAAGGAGAGAAGATTTGAAAGGTCAGGCCCACTTGTCAGCAATTGTTGAAGCATCACTCTTCTTATGTTCAGCATCAATTGCTCCCAACTAAAACGTAAAAAAAAACAATATCTATCATCATTAACGATGGGAGAATGTTTCATATGTCGTTTTTTTTTCAATCTTTGTTTTAAAAACAAATTAAATAAATATCCCAAACCTTCCAGACAAAAGTCTTGGGAAACAAAGTAAACTATGAAAATTTCAAGGCGATAAGGAAAATTTTCTGAAAAGGAATCGACATTTTCGAAAGATGATTTGTGCCAAAATATCCGAATTTTCCAGTTTTCTCAAATTTTTTCACAAAGAGGCTCTGACATTTCATCCCCCTCCCTCTTGTTTTTATAGTCTTTTTCAAATGAAGGTAAAATATAAAATATAAATTAAGATCAACAGAAATAATCATGTATAATGAGGGGGATGCTCGCCCCTAAATTCCCCGCTTTTAACACTGAAATTGCACTTTACTTTACTGAAAGCATTTCAGCTTCCCTCTGCTAGGACCTGGCACAAGACCGTATCCAGGGGGTTAGGGGGTTTGAGCCCCCCTCCCGGAATGTTTGTACGGCTCTTAAAAACGTAACAAAATGTATATAACCAAATTTTTGATGCGTTTTTTGAAGTCTTTTTTGTAACCCCTCAGAAAAAATCCTTTTAACCCCCCCCCCCCCGAAAAAAACTGGATATGGCCCTGCGCGGCATCAGCATTTTTCCAGTTTTCAAATCAGTGGTTTTTCCCCTTTTTGGAATGGGAAACATAGATTTAGATACCAAGAAAACATAATCTGTTTTATTACCGTCTTTGCCACCCATTTTCTACCACACGTAGATGCGAAACCTTTTTCCTTCTAGAATGTCAGTACTAGGTTTTGGCTACTGTAAACCATCGAATTCGCATTCGTCGAATACGAATAAAGAAGCACTTCCATGCTCAGGACATTGTGAAACAACCAATTTAACTTTTTGTCCCGTTGCTTTTGTGAAAGAGAAAGCGTTCTTGAAGCAGTGGGAAACAAAATTTAATATGTAGCCAGTATATCGTAAAGAGCTGAAGTTTGTCACTTTTTAACCTCCATTTTATAAAATATATTTTTTATTTCAGTTCTGTTCTTTCTAAAATCATGCCCAGGGTTATCCTAAATACGATGGAATTGTCTTTCAATTGTTCAAAGCTGACTGACTGTCCCAAACTCTGCTTGAAAACATTTTGGCCCTATTCGGGCCATTATTCGCTTTCAACGGAACAAAATAGCTTTAATCGGTACTGTCTGTAACAAAATCTCTTAAACCACTCAAACAGGCGCTAGAACTTTAAATTTCTGTCCGAATAAGCCATTCTAGATAATCTACAACCACTGGTTTGATACATTCATCCATAAGGGGGGGGGGGGCATCTATGACGAACGTTTTGGTTTTAGGATTCTCAGATACATCACATTTCACGGTATAATTTTCATTAAAATTTCACCTGATTTTTGGGCTTATTGAATCATTTTTGAGTCCTTTTAAATTTATCCCAAGAAAGTTATTACCAAAAAATTTACATAGCCCTTTCTGGGGTTATGCAAATTTTGTTACTCTAATAATTTTTAATACTTAAATCTAAAATTGCTTCATTTTGAATATATGCAATCAACACAAAGAGAGATTCGGTTGATGTCTACAGTATAATTTGAACTCATCTTTTTTTTAGATTCTGGCTTACTACTGACATGTATTGCTATTTACTTACAGTTTGTTACCATGAATTGTTTCATATCTTATATAAGCTAATGCATGCTCTTTTGCAGTTCCCTCTTTGCTTTTTATGGAAAAGCAAAGTTCGCTCTTTGCTTTTTTTGTAAAGCATACCATATATTAAATACGTAACCTAACCTAGGTACCATTTTCCCCCTTAAAACCCAAAAACATTCGTTTAAATATTGTAAATCATTGAGAAACCACGGCTTTGCAGTCATTTATGTTTAGCGGTCTCTTGGAAATAGCCTGTTTGACGGGTCTTATCGTGACTGGTTTCCTTGTACAATATATAGCAGTGCCCGCAAAATGCAGGAGTACCCCTTATTTTTCAGGACAATACGTTTTCGTTAATAATTATCTGGTAAACCCTAACACAGTCATTATCAGGAGTCCCCTTATCAAATCAACACACGTTGGGGATTTCTCCCTCAAGATGTCTGAATGAACCAGGGAAATCATCTGATAATATACTTAGGTAGTTCTACATACATTCCCCCCTCCCCCCCCACTTCCTTGCATCTAAGCGTGTAAAATAGCATATAACGACCTTACTCTAGCCTCGTTTTTCGAACACACTTAATGACTTGAGGTAACTATGTGGTCATCTGACTTTGCAGGAACTCTTTATTTGTCAACTTCTGAGTTTTAAAAAGTGGAAATATACCATGTTGGCATCAAATAGCCAGCTTTTCAACCATTATTTGTTTTTCACAAAAATGTTATAAAAGTAAACAAGCAAAGCAAGAATTTGGAAATCGAACAATAAGCGTTACATAAAACGTATTTCTTTTAAAATACATAAGTAAAAAAAAACAATATATATATATATATATATATATATATATATATATATATATATATATATATATATATATATATATATATATATATATATATATATATATATATATATATATATATTTATATATTTATATATATATATATATATAGTCTAAAATCATCTCTACCTCGTGAAATTTTTGAGCCGAGTTTCGACCGCTCTTTGACGTAGACAAATCCTCGTTAAGACGGTTCCGATGTCTTTAGTTGCTCCTAAAAAAAAATAAAAAAAATGTAGGCTTACAATATAAAGAAGAGAATAATCGTAGTCAATGAGTTAATAGAAAACTAGAGCTCGCAGGTTCACAAGTCCTTATCCTTGAGCAGGGATTAGGGATTTTTTCAACGGGGAGGGTCAAATACACCAAAAAATACTTCTTTATGTCAGAAATTTTCTAGTTCAATAGGAGGGGATCTTTGGGTGAGTCTTGTGATATTCATCATGTGTCCCATGTGCAAAAGTATGATAAAGCATCCCTCCGAACTTGCTAACATGACTTATAAAGTACTCACCCCTTGTATGGAATTTATACAAAATTTAGGAATCCATCTGCATTTTCTCCCAGTCGTATCAGATGGTACGACGCAACAAAAAAACACAAAGGCTCAATTTTCTTTCTAAAAGGCTTTTCATCAGAAAAATAAGTAACGTTGCACTTAATGGTACACACGAAAGAAGTCAAGTTTGGTTAATGCTAATTAAAAAAAATAGGATTAATATATAATAGTTTAGAAATTTTTTTTAGCTATATATTTGCACTTTAGGGGGTGGGGTGGGGGGAATAACCTAACCTAGGTACCCCCTCCCTAAACCCCAAAAAACAACAGTTTAAACATTGTAAATTTAATGAGAAACCACGCTATTCGATCAATTTAGATAGCAATTACCCGCTTTACGGGTCTCCCTGACTGCATTCCTTGGACAGTCTATAGCGCCGTGTACAATTAGTGCAACAGTACCAAAAAATATTCAGACGTCTGGGGTCAATGTCATATAAGAGTGTGAATTGCCTTGTCTTTAATACTAAATTATTTGTACTCATTTAAAATAAAGGATTTCTGGTGTAAACAGTTCATAGTCACAAATAGTAGTGCGCTGAAAATAAAGTGTTTTTTTCACACAAAGTCGGCATTTTTCGACAAAGTGAGCACGAGACTGCAATCTTTTGTTCACACTCCATCTTCACCGCGTGTTTACCTAGTAATTATCCCAAAACAGACGACACGACCAGCTCAATAAACTGATCACTACCGTGCCATGTACAATTTTAGTTAATACATTGATGCCAAATAGAACAACAGACAAGTGAAAAGCAGAGTAAACAACTGACAAGATCAAATAAAACTAAATGCCACTTAAGAGGTATTTAACCCTTAATCTATACTTACCGTGTTACTCCCAAATGAAATACCCAATAAGTTGGCCCACCAGGCAAGTAAACTGGGAGGGGGCTTCAGACCCACATACCTTCCGTACCGAAATTTTTGAGATTTTTTTTTAATTTTCTCTATAATAGACCTGTCATTTTTATTTTTTTACGAATCTGTCCCCTTCCCTGAATAATATCCGGTACAGTTCCTTTATATGATAAGCCTCTCTAAAGAAGTCTAACAAGAGATGCTACAATTGCTACAGTCAAGAAGACGTGTTGAAAAACCCGTTTTTATGAGATGATTCAATGCACCGAAGTAGAGAACTACAATGTATAGAGTGGTTTTAATTGCGTATATGATATTTAAAGTGTTGTTTTTTGGGGTTATGGGGGGAGAAAAGGGTACCTAGGTTAGGTTACGTATTTCATATATGCTATGCTTTGCCTCCCCCCCCCCCCCCCTAATGTGCAAATATATAGCCAAAATTCGTTTATAAACTATTATATGTTCATCCTATATTATTTTATTTCATTATCATTAACCAAACTTGACTTTTTAGAAAGGCCCATATAAAGGGATTCTACCTAAATTCCCAAGCATGAATATATGTCCAGTAATTTTTACATTTCCAGATTGACATTTAAAAGGATTGGCTTCGCAATATATTGCTAAAATCAGAAGTAATTTAATTTCTAAATTTGTAAATTAATTTATATTCAACTATAAATTACTATGTTGCATAATGACATTTATATTAACATATATAAATACGTTTATATATTTACATGAAACGGCGTTTAAAGATGCAAACAACATAAACTTTTGCATCCGCTAAGACCAACCCCGCCTTCAATAGTGCTTATTTCCATGAATTTTCGTAATTTTTGGCGTTCAATCTACTGCAATTATTATTTTCTGACTGTACTTCAAAGCTCAATAAACTGCAATCCGTCCTCTCTATAGTTAGATTTTTTACATTTCAGGGAGAGGGGGGAGGGTCCAAACCTCCTAAACCCTTTTTCTGGCTGCATTCATGTTCGCTTTTTTTTTTATTTTTTGTTTAAGATAAGATTTATTCATAATCAATTAATCATACAAGAAAATACATTGTGCTAATCCCCCAAAGGCTCCTAGGCCTGTAATAGAGGGGGAATACATACCGTTTAAATCAAACACTAAATCAATATAAAAACATTAAAATAGGCCTACATTGAATAATCCAATCAATACATACAATCCAACCTTTAGAAGTAGCATCGTCAACTTTTCAAGTAGATTTGACCCGTCAGGGAGTTTAATTGGATTTATGTGACCAGATCAAATCAATTGATCTAACCCTAAAACCCAAGATAATTTAGAACAGACAAATCTATCATGTTATACCAACGCAGATATGTAAAACAGCTTTATAAGAGCGACAGGTCAAAGGTCAAAAATTGACAATTTGCCAAAATATTAGGTACTGGTGCATTATGTGGACACTGCTAAAGAGGTCCAGTTTGGTTAATGCTAATGAAATAAAATAAAATAGGATGAATATATAATAGTTTATAAACAAATTTGGACCATATATTTCCACATTAGGGGGGTGTGGGGGCGGGGTGGGGTGGGGGGTAAAGCATAGCATATATTAAATACGTAACCTAACCTAGGTACTCCCCCCCTAAACCCCCTAAAAAAACAGTTTAAATATCGTAAACGCCATGAAAACTGCGCTTTGCATTCCATTTCTCAATAGCTGTCTCTTGAAAATAACCCGTCTGGCGGGTTTCGTCTCTCGTTAGTATATAGCAGTGTCCACATGATGCACCTGTACCAAATATCATATTGAAATAGGCAAGATCAAGAGATAAGGGTAATCTCTTCAGACCGACGAATTAGTAAGTGAAGGCCTTGAAAAGGAGGTAATAAAGAAAATACGCACCTCTGATTTTAGAATTAGGTACACGTGGCTGTCACCCCCTCCCAATAATAGAGATAGGTTGAAACAGCGTCCCTGTTGGATAAGAATTAGGTAAACGTGGCTGTCACCCCTCCCAATCATAGAGATGGGTTGAAACAGCGTCCCTGTTGGGTTAAGGGGTCATTTAAAAATGACCCCTTAATCACAAAGGCCGTTAATTAGAATAAAAATAGCTCTTACGAAAGTACTAAAAAAAATCTTTGGCTTAAAAAGCGAGGTATTGACGAGGGGGCGAACCCAATCATATACGGAATAATTTCTGTTCGTTTTAAGTTTTGATGTTGCTCCTTACTTTCAGTTGAAATTTTTTTTTATTTTATTTCTGGTCGTTTTTCAAATAATGCTGGGAAATCCGGCGCCCCCTTCATAGCAATGCCCCTTCCCTCATGAAAACTTCCTCCATGAAAAGATCCTCCAACATAACCCCCAAGCCGCCTCCCCCCTCCACTACCAGGAAAAATCACCCATGAAAACGTCTGTATACAGAGACGACACACACATAGAGACGACTCACGCACAGAGATGACAAACACAAAAAGTAGACAGACACAAAGAGACGACACACACACAGAGACGACACACACACACACACAGACGACACACACACAAACACGACACAAAAACAGAGACGACACACACATAGAGACGTCACACGCACAGAGACGACACACACACACAGAGACAACACACACACAGAGACGACACACAAATAGAGACGACACAGACACAGAGACGACACACACAAAGACGACAGACACAAAGAGACGACACATACACAGAGACGACACACACACAGACACGACACACACACACAGAGATGAAACACACACAGAGATGAAACACACACAGAGACGATACACATACAGAGACGACACAAACACAGAGACGACATACACATAGAGACGACACTCGCACAGAGACGACAAACAAACAGAGACGACAAACACACAGAGACGATACACACACAGACACGACCCACACAAAAAGACGACACACACACAGAGACGACACACACAAAGACGATACACACACAGAGACGACACATATACAGAGACGAGACACACACAGAGACGATGAAAAAATAGAGACGACACACACAGAGAGACGACAAATACACAGAGACGACACAAGCACAGAGATGACAAACACACAGAGATGACACACACATAGAGACTACACACACATAAAAACGACACACACATAGAGACGACACACACACAGAGATGACACAAACACAGCCGACGACCGACGAATTAGTAAGTGAATGCCTTGAAAAGGAGGTAATAAAGAAAAAAAAACGCATTTCTGATTTTAGAATTGGGTACACATGGCTGTCACCCCCTCCCAATCATAGAGATAAGATGAAACAGCGTCCCTGTTGGTTACCCAAAATGTAATTCATAAGAAGAATTAAAATTCTAACAACTAAAATAATAAAAGAAAAAAGAAATTACTGCAAAAAGAATTGCTCGATCAAACAGTTCGTGGTAACAAACTGTAAGTAAGGAGCGACCCGGCTCAATGGTAACCGAAACTCTAGAAAACGGGTTTTTGATACCAATAGACACATCAAAAGAATCAGATTCCAATGCTGAAAAAAAAATATATAACTTTCATCAAGTTTAGTCCTACCCATCAAAAGTTACGCGCCTGAGAAAATTTGGCTGATTTTTGAAAAAAGGGGAAAAGACCCCCTAAAAGTTATAGAACCTTAATGAAAATCACACCATCATATTCAGCGTATCAGAGAACCCTACTGTAGAGGTTTCAAGCTCCCATCTACAAAAAAGTGGATTTTTTGCCAGAAGAAAGACCACGGATGCGTGTTAATTTGTTTTTTTGTTGTTTTTTTCCCAGGGGTGATCGTATCGACCCAGTGGTCCTAGAATATCGTGGGAGGACTCATTGGAACAGAAATTAAAAGTTCTAGTGCCCTTTTTATGTGATCAAAAATATGAAGGGCAACTAGGCCCCCTCCCACGCTTATTTTTTTCCTAAAGTCACCTGATCAAAATTATGATAGCCATTTTGTTCAGCATGGTTGAAAATATGATAATTATGTCCTTTAGGATGACTTAATCCCCCAAAATCCTTGGAAGGAGAGCTGAAAGTTTTGAAGTTCACCCACTGTTATCACATAGTATTGGTTTTCTGGAAGAATACAGACGTTTTCAGGGGGGATTGTTTCTGGTAGTGGGGGAGGGGTCGGGGGTTATGTGGGAAAATCTTTCCATGAAGGAAGTTTTTATGGGGGAAGGGACATTGCTATGAAGGGGGCGCCGGATTTCCCAGAATTATTTAAAAAAAGATTAGAAATTAAATATAAAAAAGTTTTATAACTGAAAATAAGGAGTAACATCGAAACTTAAAACGAACAGAAAATATTACGTGTATGATTGGGTTCACCCCCTAGTCAATACCTCGCTCTTTAAGCCAAAGATTTTTTAGTACTTTCATAAGAGCTATTTATTCTATATAACAGCCTTTGTGATTAAGGGGTCATTTTTAAAGAATTGCAGCAAAATTCGAACTTTAGCTTAAAGAGCGAGGTATTGACTAGGGGGTGAGCCCCCTAATATGCGTATTTAAAAACTATGAATATAAAAGTTCGTTACGTAAGTTAATTCGTAAGTTACGTGTATTTATTAGTAATAAAAACGTTCGTAAATAAAATTAAACAAGTTTCGAGAAAGCCATTTAACCAAATAAAAGTAAAATTAATATGCATATTTTGTTTTAATTATTCATGTACGGTGAGCCAAAATCAAAACCTGTATTAATTCAAAAACGTTCAAAAATTAAAAAAAAAAAAGGTTTTTTAACTGAAAGAAAGTAACGACGTTAAAACTGAACGAAAGGAACAGAAGTTATTCCACATATGAAAGGGGCTGTCCCCTCCTCAACGCCTCGCTCTTTACGCTAAAGTTTGACTTTCTCACAACTCTTAATTTTTTAAACACTAAAAAAAATTAGCGTAAAGAGCGAGGCGTTGAGGAGGGGACAGCCCCTTTCATATACGGAATAATTTCTGTTCGTTTTAAGTTTTAACGTCGTTCCTTACTTTCGGTTAAAAAAAACTTGTTTTTTTATTTAATAGCATTAAGAAATGACATCGGCCAAAAAGTGAGTCCCGTTATCATCACGACTTCAAAACTTTGAACTTATAGTTACCGACACAACAGTTTATTTGTCATGTTCTATTCCTTTACCTAATTATCTCCGAAAGTTATTTCAGCAACCTACTTTTTCAACAGAACTAGATGTGTGAAACGCCTTAAAACAAACAACTTACATAAAGCTGATGACGTATTAAAAGCAAATAAAGGCTGACTGGGAATAAGGGGTGCCAGACTTCTATCCCGCGATTAATTACGGTGTGAAAATTTGCTTTAGTCGATATTTTATTTGAGATGATTAAAGGTTATAGATTCCCGAAATTAGCTTCCTCACCTCCTAGGAGGACGCTACTCGGGCCTAAACAAACATTGGTAGTGTGTACGTAGAAAGAATACAAATCTTCTTATTTTGCTTATTTTTAATCTTTGCTTTGGAAAAAAGAATCTTGGTAGTTCTAAATGAGAGGATTTTCACTATCTTGAAAAGTGCTTTTGCTAGGCGAAAGAATCTTCCATGAATAAATTCAGAGCCCCAAAGAATTTATTTCAAAGCTTGTAGTTTTTTCTATTACCTGATTCATAATTTTTCAAAAAATCCTAATTGCGCTCTAAAATCCTGCTGAAATGATTCGAATTGTATTTTCAAAACCTAGATTTAAACTAAGATTAGAGATAACAAGGCTTTATCCCAAGTTAAGATAGGTCAAAGTTAAGATCTTCTTCTATACGATTTCCTAATCCTTAATGACAGGAAATGAGTAGATAGGAGCTTGAAAACACCTTCCTAGAGGACATTATTTAGGCTTGGAATTCGTTCCTGAAGGTTTCATTCTCCTAACTCAATTGAGGAAATGGTTTCTAAAGGACTGGACCATCTGTGCGTCACAATTTTTGGGGTACTTTTCAGTCACTACTATGATAGCTTCTCGGAAAAAAAAAAACTAAAATAGAAACTATAAACCAATCAATGTCCTCATTGTCCTCGATAGCAAAAAGCCTTTTGTCTGAAATTTTACCAGAATTTATAAGAGGGAAATAGGCAAATTTAAGACTTTTTCCAACCGAACTAAAACATTACTCGACCTTTAGAATCCCCCCATCAAATGGGAAGGTATGTCATGTAGAAGCTCCCCTTCGGCCCTATCAGGCAGAGAAATGCAGGTGTCTTTTGGATTTTGTTATCTCTCGTAATCCAGAATCCGTAGTCAGAAACGGTAAGAGATAAACAATTTATAGGGGTATAGTAAAACAGGGAAGAAGAGTTACCCTGAAATTGATCAATTTCCAACCACTTTCAAGTAATAAAAGAAGAATCTTCTTATTAGCCTACTAGACAATACACAAAACAAAAAATTGCCCTGTCAGCAAAAAGAAAGTTCTTGGAGATCATATGATGTAGACTCACATGGAATTGTCTTTTCTAGATTTTGTATCTGAAATATGTATCTCTTCTAGATTTCTAGCAAGTCACTCTGGAATAGTTAACCTAAAAATTTTGAATTCTGATTTTTCCAATTCGAATTTTTTATTTTGAAAACTTGTCTCCATATAAAGCTCTGGCCAATAAGATAAACGACTGAAGCAAGTCCAGCTGTGATCGGACTCACAGGTGTTGAAAGGGAGAGGGGTTTCCCGGAACCTTGCCATTTGTCCGTCTATCAGAAGAGGTGGTCAGATTTCAGCCAAATTGAGTAGACATAAAAACAACTCCCAATTTGCAAATTTCGAGCGTCTGGACACAATTGGACATGTGTGTGCGGGCGGGGGGGGGAGTATTATCATCGAACAACTGCGGGAGACAGTTGTCAGATTTCGTTCAAACTAGGTGTGAAGCAAGAGTTAGTGTCTAGTTTCTTATGCCTTTAGAAAAAGGCGCCCAATTCAACCTTCTTGGAAGAGGGAAAGGAGGAGGGGGCCATAATTTCTTTTCGTCAGGACTTTAAATAAAACTTGCCAGATGTCAACCAAACTTGTTAGAAAGTAAGAGGACGTGTCCTAGCTGTCCTTTTTAAGGAACCACACCCGCTCCCATCTCTGTGAGGAGAAGCGGTCTCTAATTCTTGTCACGACAATATCTACCAGAAAGGTTAGTCAAATCTTCAATCAATCTTTATTTAAAGTAAGAGCTTGTGTCCTTTTCGAAATTCGCATCAGATCTTTCTTCTGCAGGGATCAGGGGAAAGGATGCGGCTAAATTTGCGGTCTAAAACACCTACCCGTACATATTTTGGTACTTCAAAAACAATTGGTGAAAGGTCAGCGTTAATTTTTCCTTTGTACTTTTTAGCATCATGGACCGATATGGCCATGATGAGCAGTGTCCTAAACTCTTAACATTATATCAGATACTAGAAGGGGTTGTCATATCTCGACAAAACTGAGGAATTTAGAGCGGAGTTCGTAGTTGCGCCTCAAGAGGATCTATATCCAATATGACCTCTGGGATAAGGAGGAAAGGGGTCCTGAATTCTTTTTATCAATACATCTTTCAGAATATTTCGACCAAACTTTGTGGGTAACATGATTTGGTCTCTTTCCTTGGATTTTTGGGATTCTTCATCCGACCGAACCTCCGTCTGGACCAGAAAAAGGTGACTCCAAGGCCGTATCCCCTCCGCTGAATTTTTTGTCCGACTTAAAAACGTAACAAAATGCATATAAACTTTTGATGCGCTTTTTAAGGTTTTGCTCTCCCCCCCATAAATGCATTTATGATCCCGTGCGAAAATCCTACGTACACCATTGTGTAACCCCCAAATCCTTGTCGTCAGCATATCTACAAGAAGAGGATGTCAGATCATAGCCATATTTAATGAGAAGAAATAAATAGCGTCATAGTTGTGTATTTAGGATGTCCAACCAGAATCCAACTTCAGTACGAGGAGGCCGAAGGATGAGTGTCAAAACCTACTAAATCCTACTGGACAGCTGTCCAAAATACTGATTTCAAAATCTCTTATCGGCTTGATTATTAGAAAAGTTGGTATCGTTTAGCGTCTCCAGGGTCAATCAAATCTCTTTTAGGGACGAGCTAGATTCCTGTTATCCCTACCCATCAGATGAGCTTATTGCGTCTCGGATTAATAGCTAGGGTTTTAGTTGCAACATTGGGGAATTCAAGTATAATCCAATTGACATAGTCGTATGTGTTCTCTGCATTTATGATCCTCTGGTCATGGTTGCTTTAACACATCACGAGGCCTAGTAGGTATAGTTTCATGTTATTAATTAGATTTTAAAAAAAGAAGTTTTTTTAACTGAAAGTAAGGAGCGACATTAAAACTTAAAACGAGTTTTTTATTGTTTAAAAAAATAGAGTTGTGAGAAAGAGTCAAACTTTCGCGTAAAGAGCGAGACGTTGAGGAGGGGACTGCCCCTTTCATATACGGAATAATTTCTGCTCGTTTTAAGATGTCGCTCCTTACTTTCAGTTAAAGGAACTTGTTTTTTTTAATTTAATTTTTGAACGTTTTTGAATTAATACAGGTTTTGATTTTGGCTCATCGTACATGAATAATTAAAACAAAATTTGCATATTAAATTTACTTTTATTTGGTTAAATGGTTGTCTTGAAAGTTGTTAAATTTTATTTACGAACGTTTTTATTATAATATACGTACGTAATAAATATACGTAACTTACGAATTAACATACGTAACGAACTTCTATATTCATATATTTTTAATACGTATATTAGAGAGTTCGCCCCCTAGTCAATACCTCGCTCTTTACGCTAAAGTTCGAATTTTGTTCCAATTCTTTAAAAATGACCCCTTAATCACATAGACCGTTAATTAGAATAAATAGCTCTTATGGAAGTACTAAGAAATCTTTGACTTAAAGAGCGAGATACCTCCCCCCCCCCGAAACCCCCAAAACCAACAGTTTAAATATCGTAAACGCAATGAAAACTGCGTTTTGGATTCCATTTCTCAATAGCTGTCTCTTGAAAATAGCCCGCCTGGCGGGTTTCGTCTCTCGGTAGTATATAGAAGTGTCCACATGATGCACCTGTACCAAATATCATATTGAGATAGGCAAGATCAAGAGATAAGGCTAATCTCTTCAGACCGACGAATTAGTAAGTGAATGCCTTGAAAAGGAGGTAATAAAGAAAAAACGCACCTCTGATTTTAGAATTAGGTACACGTGGCTGTCACCCCCTCCCAATCATAGAGATAGGTTGAAACAGCGTCCCTGTTGGGTTAAGGGGTCACTTAAAAATGATCCCTTAATCACAAAGGCCGTTAATTAGAATAAATAGCTCTTATGAAAGTACTAAAAAATCTTTGACTTAAAGAGCGAGATACCTCCCCCCCCCCCCTAAACCCCCAAAAACAACAGTTTAAATATCGTGAACGCCATGAAAACTACGCTTTGCATTCCATTTCTCAATATCGGTCTCTTGCAAATAACTCGTCTGGCGGGTTTCGTCTCTCGTTAGTATATAGAAGTGTCCACATGATGCACCTGTACCAAATATCATATTGAGATAGGCAAGATCAAGAGATAAGGGTAATCTCTTCAGACCGACGAATTAGTAAGTGAATGCCTTGAAAAGGAGGTAATAAAGAAAAAACGCACCTCTGATTTTAGAATTAGGTACACGTGGCTGTCACCCCCTCCCAATAATAGAGATAGGCTGAAACAGCGTCCCTGTTGGATAAGAATTAGGTAAACGTGGCTGTCACCCCCTCCCAATCATAGAGATAGGTTGAAACAGCGTCCCTGTTGGGTTAAGGGGTCACTTAAAAATGACCCCTTAATCACAAAGGCCGTTAATTAGAATAAATAGCTCTTATGAAAGTACTAAAAAATATTTGGCTTAAAGAGCGAGGTATTGACTAGGGGGCGAACCCAATCATATACGTAATAATTTCTGTTCGTTTTAAGTTTTGATGTTGCTCCTTACTTTCAGTTGAAAAACTTTTTTTTATTTTATTTCTAATCGTTTTTGAAATAATGCTGGGAAATCCGGCGCCCCCTTCATATCAATGTCCCTTCCCCCATGAATACTTCCTCTATGAAAAGATCCTCCCTCATAACCCCCAACCCGGCCCCCCTCCCCCACTACCAGGAAAAACCACCCATGAAAACGTCTGTATACTTCCCAATAACCAATACTATATGCAAACATTGGGTAAAGTTCACAACTTTTAGCCCTCTCCCCGGGGACTCTGGGGAACTAAGTTATCCTAAAAGACATAGTTATTATATTTTTGACCATGCTGAACAAAATGGCTATCTCAAAATTTTGATCGGGTAACTTTGGGAAACAATGAGCGTGGGAGGGGGCCTCCATTTTTTGTTCACTTAAAAGCGTCACTAGAACTTTTAATTTCCGCTCGAATGAGCCCTCCCACGATATTGTAGGACCACTGGGTCGATACGATCACCCCCGGGGGAATAAACACATCTGTGATCTTTCTTCTGACAAAAAATACATAGGTCCACTTTTTTGCGGATAGAAGCTTGAAATCTGTACGGCAGTGTTCTCTGATACGCTGAATCTGATGGTGTGATTTTCATTAAGGTTCTATAACTTTTAGGGGGTGTTTGTCTCTTTTTTCGAAAATGAGGCTCGTTTTCTCAGGCGCGTAACTTTTGATGGGTAGAACTAAACTTGATGAAACTTACATATTTGAAATCAGCATTAAAATCTAATTATTTTGATGTATCTATTGGTATCAAACTTCCGTTTTTTAGAGTTTCGGTTACTATTGAGCCGGGTCGCCCCTTACTTACAGTTCGTTACCACCACAGTTTATAGTTATCCAGTAAATTTACCGCAGATGATTTCTGGCTCTTCATTCTCGGTGCGAACAAAAAGCTCCTCCCACTTCTGCACTTATTGGTGAGCCGGCCAAGTGGTTTTGTCAGTACTTGTTCCGTAGGTGATTATTCTTTGTCTACCCGTGAAAAGATCTAATGCCGCTTATGTTTATATCTGCAAAAACGTTCTCTGGAGCACTCGCACCTCGGTCCGGGTTTTTATAATGGGTGAGATAGGGAAAGATCATGCTGGATAATTATATAAACTGTGGTTACCACGAACTGTTTGATAACACCTTTATTTATCTTTGTTTTCATCTACTGCAAAAATTGGAGTTGTTACTTAAGTAAATGCATCAATCTGTCCAAGGGTAACTAACAAAGTCTGGTCAATGACAGAGTCAGGCATGGGAACCAACAAGTTCTGAAAATCAATACTTTGCTTAACTGCACAAATTAGACAAAAAATACCCTCATTTCGGCTAGATAGAGCAAATGCGACTAACCACCATAGATCCACCCTACAGCTGCAAGATGGCGTCTTAATGTGACCAAAACAACAACCTATTGGAAAAGCGTAAGACAATCAGAGCTACCAAAAGCAATAGTTTGATGGTAAAAGAAACTATTAGAAGAAGCATAACTATAATAGTTTCTTAAGGACAATTTGATTATTAATTTGTTGTGTAAGGTACCCTAAAACAAGGTTTTTTTTAACGAGTTACATTAAGATTCAAATTAAATCTGTAGCTTTTTAGGGATGGAATATAAATCGTGTGCCTTGTAGTAGGCGTTGCTCCCTTTCCACTTTCTCTTGTGCATACCGACAGCACAAGTTGTCCCACCATATGTTGCAGAGTTCCATCACACTGCACATCTTCGTTCCATGCAAGGCATGGCAATCTTTCTGTCTTGTCGTATTAAAGTAACGAAAGGGGGAGGCTGGATTAGGTTGACCTGAGCATACATGAAAGAAAAAGGATGTAAACACTAGTGACCAGCGACGATTACGAAGGGTAGGGGTTACATCCAATCTTTTAGAGCAGTGGTTCATTACCGATTTTGGGCCATGTCTCACCTAGGCATTTCTAAAATCCCGATGCCCCTCCGTAATAGTCAAATTTTGTTATTCAAAATTTTATGGGTGTTCACCAGAAGGAAGCTTAAAAGGCCATCAACTTTGTATATTTTTGGGGTCTTCCTCTAGGCATACTAATGAAAAATACTGTCTGAATACAACACGTTTAACACAATGTACGAAATCATTGCAATATTATTGTACATCTTTTTTGCTCTTTAATTGCATAAGAATGTGATGTCGTTCACACGAAAAATGTTTTTTTCACAATTAAAGCTCTAAAGTTGAGTCAGCTGCAGGGTGCACGTCCTGCCCATGATTCCCCAGAATATTGCCACGCCCCATCAATGGTGCATGCGCCCCATGTTGGAAATCACGGTTCTAGAGCTTAGCCATAGTCGCAATAAGAAAAAAACAGAAGAAGAAGAAAAAGCAAGTCGTATTACAGAAAAAAACATAGGCCTGCATTAATATAAGATTTAACAATATACCATGCAAAGATTTTGAAATTAAATTACCTCGGGAATTAGTGGCCGCATCAGCTATCTTCTGAAAAGCATCCAGAAATACAGCAATAGCTGCAAGAGTTGACCTTAAACTTGTATGCAATTTTGAAGTTTTTGCCAAAAAATCCTCCCAGATTGGTGTGTTATTCTAAAAAGAAAATTACAAATTAGTGAAAAATATGCTAAATTTACATGGTGTCCTAGGTGTAGCACCATCGTAATTTATTTTATATCCCTAATGTTGAATATTGTTTTCCATTGTACCACTACAATATCAAAGATTTTGAGGGGAACAAAGGGAAAGGGGGTTAGAATATTGATCGCTATATATAATGGCTTTTGTTTTGTTTTTTCTCGACAAATTCCCATAAAAGTGATTCAAAACTGCATCCAATCCGAGATAGAGGGGGGGGAAGGGTACTTTTAGGGCAGTCGACAGATTGGAATAAATTCAGGCAAAAATTAATCCTAAACACAGGATGAGGGTTATCCCTTTACTTGGGTGCCCAAAACAAACAGATTATCTGATAACATTTCAAGTGGGAATGCCTGCGTGGCATATAGACATAATAGCCTAGTCAGAACCAAAGAGCTTGAATTAGGCAGAACTCCATTGAAAATCAAGGGATCAAACTAAAAGTAAAAGCGCAAAACGTCGATCAGCGAGGATTCGCTTTGCCATGTATGATATCTGTAGTCCGATTTTTGCTGTTTCTCGAATTTAAGGAAAACTATGTCATTTAGCCATACTTTTTTTTTACCTGACTTTAATTTTAGACTAGAATATATGTTAGCGCATTGAAATTTCAGTAGGTTGATTTTATTTATTTTTTTTGTCCCTTGGTACGGTAAGAAGTATTTGAGCGCTTAGAGTGGAAAAAAGTGAATAAAATATTATACAGCCAAGGCTGTGTCCAGGGGGGGGGGAGTTTAAGGGGTTTGAACCTGCCGAAATGTTTGTTCGACTCGAAAAAACATAACAAAAATTAATATAAACACTTTTTTGATGCGTTTTTAAAGTCTTTTCGAAACAAAAACCTTATCTAATCCCCCCCCCCCCGAAAAAAAAATCCTGGATACGGCCTTGTATATAACTTAAATGAATAAATTGGTACAATAGGTAGGTCCATATTGTGTCTAAACCTTCCACATTTGCAGATATTTTCAGGGGGTGTGGGGAGCAAAATACCTTACATTGAAAAGTCATATGTCACTTGAAAATAAACTCAGAAGAAGCCAAATTCACAAGACGCTGGAAAGCATCATACTTACATAAATCTGCCCCAATGGCATTGAAATAAAAGGACAACACACAAATCAACGGCTATCAATTCAACCACCATAGGCACTATAACTCGACCACCAAACAACTCAACCATCCTCAGTTCAACTACCATATTACTCCACTACCTTGAATTCAACCACCATGAACGCGACTTCCCTAAATTCAACTACCAAACAACTAAATCACCATCAACTCAACCACTGCATAGGTCAACCACCATCAACTCAACCACCACATAACTCATATCTGTTGATCAATCACCAAAGCCTGATAAGCATTCACATCCAGGTGATCCGATCAGTGTGAGGACTTCTTAAAGAAAGTTCAACATTAAAAAAGCAACAACCACTCCCTCTGTATCAACTAGAAATATTTTAGGGGAACAGCTTAAAATTGAAAATGAGGACATTACTTGTTAAAATAACTGCAAAGTGTGCCTTAGAAGAGTTCATTCGTCAACAAAGACGAAAAAACAATTATAATAGTCGAGAACCCCAGTCAATGGCCTTTGACAGCCCCAGATTTGTATCAAGCTCTTGTCCTTTACGATTCCTAAAAGAATATTGGCTTTGGACCATAGAGATATGTTGTAGTGCCTTGAGAGATCAGAGCTATTTTTAGATGATGAAACATTCAAGGTTGTGCCCTGGCTTTTTTCCAGCTATATACAATACATGCAAAGGCTTGTGTTTCATATCCCCCATGCATTTATTTTCTCTTGCCTGATAAGGCAGAAAGCACATATCAAGGCATGCACACAAGCACTTAAGACTTGGTGCCAAGAGCCAATTCCACTAGAATTCTGACAAAAAACTGCTATAAATACTTTTTTGAGTTGAGTTTCCAAATTCTATACTATCAGGATGTTTCTTTCACTTTTCACAGTCTATCAAAAGAAAAGGTCAATCGCAGGGCCTCCAGCAAGAGTTCAAAAATGACCCCAATTTCAATATCCTTGCCAAAAGTAATGCAGCCTTAGCTTTTGTTCCATTACAGGATACTGCAAGAGTGTTTGATGAACTCAGTGGCCATTTCCCACAAGGTGATAATTAAGAATCTCTCTTGAGTTACTTTATTGATACCTTCGTATGTGGCATTCAATTACCAAACAAAGGGGTTGCATTGCAAAGATTTTTATCAGTCTTCTAGAATCACACTGAAAGTACATTGAATTATGCGGCGAAAACTGTGAACACGGAGGGTTTCCACAATGTGCTTAATGGTAAGTTCATCTGCGCTCATCCAGGTCTTTGGGAGCTCTTTGATGGACTTAAAGTGTGGCATTACAGTTCAACGTCTGGTGGCATCATAGGCTGCTCAACAGCAGGGTTAGAAAATTTCAAAATGCAAAATACTTGCTCAACGACTTCCAATATATGTTCAAACATACCCTCAGGAACAAAACAAAATGAGATACCTGAAAGCAATTGCTCATATGCAATGGTTAAAAAGATGTTTTGAATGTAAAAGTACCCACAAGACATATTTTTCCATTACCTTTTTCCAGATTCCCCCCAAGATGAACATTGTTGACTTTAGGAATATATCAACCTTTTCTTCCAGTGTGTGTGTGTCCCCCAGTGATTGTGGTCAGATCAAAGCTAAAGTAAACATATAAGATAAAAACCTTTACAGTTGTTAAGGATTTTATGAAAAAATAACAGAAAAACAAATACGAATTGTCCACACATTTTACTCTCTGGAGTCGAGTTTTTCTCTCTTTGAGTAGTGTTTTGTCTTCAGAAGAATGGCACCAATTCCAATATTTAGTTTTTTGCTCCTTCTTTAAAACATATTTAAAAATCCTCAAAAGACAAAAAATTTAAACAGATCTGATCTATGCGGTGGTTGAGTTGCGGGTTGTTAAGTTATGGTGTGGTTGAACTAATCAGTGATTGAGTTGTTTGGTGGTTGAATGTAAGGTAGTTGAGTTGTTTGGTGATTGAGTTGATGGTGGTTAAGTTATGTGGTGGTTGAACTATGCAGTGGTTGAGTTGATGGTGTTTGAGTTGTTTGGTTTTTGAATGTATGGTAGTTGAGTTGTTTGGTGGTTGAATTTAAGGTAGTTGACTTGAGGGTGGTTGAGTTATATGGGAGTCGAAATAAAATACAATCTTTAACAAAAACTGCATTTTTGGCGTGTCTGAATAGGCCCTCGAAGTGGCAAAAGACCGGAATTCGTTAATAACGGAATTCACATACATAGCTCGTATTTGGTTAAGCTGGTTGTAAGCAAGTTTGAATTGGACACGATGACATGGTCACTGCTTCCAATATAGCCATGTTGGAAGCAGCACCAATATATAAAACATATATATGATTACCAGGGGAGGTATTTAAATTCTTTTCATCTGGAGATCTAGCAGGAGGGGTTATCACATCTTTATCAAACTTGATTAGAAGTAAGAGTAAGTGTACTTGTTGCGCCTACTCGGATTTTACACCTGGTACAACCAAAGTGAAGGAAGTGGGCCCCTAAAACTTTACCTTCAAGACTTTTACTATAAAGGGTTGTCAGATCTCAAAGACACTTTGAGAAACGTAAGCAAGAATTAGGGTCCTATCAATATTTTTCAGGAATTGACACTTTATCTGACTTTATTGACACTTTATCTATAGTCTTGTCATCAGGATATATAGCAAAAGATATTTGCACCAGCTTTTGGCACAGAAGGTCTAGTTTCTTTTTTGCAATTGACAAGAATACTAAAGCAAATTTCACATTTCTGCCAAAGAACTAAGGACTGGGTGCAAAAATCTAAGAATCAAAAGTGTAGTATTCTACTACAGAATTACAGTTTTAGTAATTTTATGACGCTAAGACATAGATGGATTCTTAACAAAGGTAATATCTCACTGTCGCAATCATTTAATGGTTAACAGCAATGAAAAACAGGGATAGTACTGATAAAAAGAGCAATGACTTACTTTTAAATCAGAAACAATTTGCTGGAACAGTCCTCCCAGTATATTGATATCTCCTTCCATTTTTATCCACTTGAAAGCACTTATTTAAAAAGCGGATACAACACTTTAAGGACCATTATTCACAATCTTGGACTTTTAATTGACATCTGCAAGGTTTTTTATTCACTTTACAGCTATCTTAAACAGAAATAGATTACCACTAATTAAAACTTTAATTTTTCACGAAATGGCCAAGTTTTCTGCCTGAAAAAGAGTGAAATTAGTAAAAGTTCATAAGTAGTAAAAACCACTGGATCACTCTCCAGACAAGCAGTTTGGGTTTTTACAACTTGATGTATTAACTAATGATGTATGGACTAGGAATAATTATAGAAAATAGCTACAAAATTTGAACTGTATACATAGCCTGCTATTTACCATGGCCAGTCACATTTTGCTTGCATGAGTTTTTTAACAAGTTTGCACTCCATTTTTTTTTTTTTTTTTTTTTTGTGAAAGCACCAAAATTTTTTTTTGTAAACTGAGATAAGATCAGTTCTTATCTCAACTAATCAAACATGAGATTTCTCAAGAGTAAGAAGCCAACAGCATTGCTGCTGCAGGGGTATCAAGTTGAACATTCTATACCAATTTTTGTTTAGTCTATTTCCAGTAAAAAATGTTTCCATTAGAACCATCCACTGTACAATTTAAAATTTATAAATCTCTTTGAAAAATTTAGGGATAGAAAAAATTATGATAAAAAGTAAGGCAGTTTAGAAAAAAGACATGCTATTGTAGCTAATGGAAGTAGAAACAGATCTCTTGATCATAGGCAGCGCAATAGCGCTTGCCTAGGTACAGAACGATGTTGGCCCAATGTATTATTTTTTTTTTACTTTTATTTGGTCTTAGACCAGAGCACTTCGTATCGAAGTAGTTGTCATAAAACTTTAAAAAGGGCTCATTCGATTGAAAATTGAAACGGCTAGTGCCCTTTTTAATAATTGAAAGTGATTGGAGGGCAACTAACCCCCCTCCCACGCCCACCTTTTCCCCAAACACATCCAATCAAAATTTTGATATGGCCATTTTGTTAGTCGTAGTTGAAAGGCTCGGAAATTATGTCTTTGAGGATGACAACCCCCCCCCCCCCCCAACACCCCTAAAGGCGATGGTTGTAAGTTATGACCTGGGTACATAAAAGGTTTTTATAGAAAACGCTGTCGTAAAAACTTCAAAAAGGGCTCATTCGAAAGGGAAATTGAGAGGACTAGTGCCTTTTTATTAGTCGAAAGTGATCAGAGGGAAAATGCCCCCCCCCCGCCCATCATTTCCTAAAACACCCAATCGAAACTTTGATATAACCATTTTGTTCAACGTAGTTGAAAGGTTCGAAAATTATGCCTTTGAGGATGACAAATCCCCCCAGCCCTCAGGGCAAGGGTTGTAAGTTATGCCCAGGAGGTATATAGCCTAAGGTTGTTTTATAGGAAGGGTGGACACATAAACTTCGGAGGGGGCTCATTGGATTGGTAATCAGAAGCTCTAGTGCCCTTTTCAAGAGTCAAAGCGATCGGACGGCAGCTACCCCCCCCCCCACACACACACACAGACACGTCGTATAGTCCCAAAATGCATCTAATAGAAATTTTTAGATAGCCATTTTATCCAAAATAGTATAAAAATCATATAACAAGACTTTTGGGGTTGAAAAAATTCCCAGACCCTGAGGGCAAGGGTTGTAACTTAAGCACCGGGGCATTTAAGGTTTTTTATAGAAGATGGTTGCAAAAACTTTAGAGGCTCACTTGGTTGAAAATGGGAAGTTCTACTTCCCTTTAAACAGCCAAAAGTGATGGAGGGCAGCAAGCCCCCCCCCAACTAACCCTCTCCACCAAGCGAATCTGATTAAAATTTGGAGATAGCGATTTTGCTCAAAATAGTCGAACATACATATAGTAATGCCTCTAGGGTTGATATAACCCCCTAGTGCCCTGGGAATAAGGCTGTAAGTCAAGCCCTGGTGGCATAAAAGGTTTTATGGAATGGGTGGTGGTATAAACTGCAGATTGGGCTCATTTGATTTGAAAAGGGAAGTTGTAGTGCCCTTTTTAAGAGTCAAAAGTGATTTGAGAGCAACCAGTCCCCCCCGCTCATCATTTCCCCAAAGACGTCCAATCAAAATTTGGAGATAGCAAATTTGTTCCAAGGTAGTCGAAGGGTCTGAAAATCATGTCTTTGAGGAAGACACACCCATTCCCACAGCTCTCAGGGCAAGGGCTATAAGTTATGCCCCGGGGGCATATAATATTCTTATAGAAAGGGGGGTCGTATATACTTCGGAGGGGACTCCAACACGTCCTGCTTTGCCAAAATACATCGAATAGAAATTTTTGAGATAGTCATTTTATTCAAAATAGTCCAAAGAGCATATAACAAGGCTTTTTGGGTTGATACAAACCACCAGAGCCTGGGGCGAGGGTTATAAATTATGCCGTGGGGCATTTAAGGTTTTTATGGAAGGGGTAGTTGTTTGACTTTAGAAGAGGCTCATTTGGTTGAGAAATTGGAAGTTTTAGTTCCTTTTCAAGCGTCAAAGGTGATGGAGGACATTTAGCCCCCCCCCGACAACGCCTTTTTTCACCAAACGCATCTGATTGAAATTATAAGATAGCGATTTTACTCAAAATAGTCCATAGAACATATAATAATGCTTCTAGAATTGACACAACCCCCCAGCGCACTAGGGATAGGGTTCCTATAAGGCTTTTATAGAATAGGCGGTCGTACGAACTTCAGATGGGGCTCATTTGGTTTGAAATTGGAAGTTATAATGACCTTTTTAAGAGTCAAAGAGCTTTCAGAGCAACCAGCCCCGCTCACCTCCACGCTCATCATTTCCCTTATTCTTGTTCTTCGTAGTTAAAGGTTCCGGAAATTATGTCTGTAAGGAAGACCACCCACCCCCACCCCCCTACAGTTCTCAGGGTTGTAAGTTATACCATGGGGGCATAAAAGGTTCTTATAGAAATGGTGGTCCTATATACTCTGAAGGGGACTCATTGGATAGGTAATCAGCATTTATAGTGCCCTTTTTAAGAGCCAAAGTGATCGGAGGACGGCTACCCCCCCCCCCCCCACACACACAAACAAATACGTCGTGTTTTCCCGAGATGCATCCAATGGATATTTTGAGACAGGCCTCTGATTCAAAATTAATTAAAAAAAAAATTCCACAAAATGAGTTTTTCAAAGAGAAGTAAAGAACTCCATTAAACAAAAAATGAGCAAAACAAAATCAAATAATCTACCAAGCGTGATACTACCACAAATCAGCATCGATAAATAAATGAAACCCAAAACGAACAGAAATTACAATAAATAACCGAGTCAAACTAAAAACGAGCCGAAATTAACATAAGTTGGGCGCAAAACCTCTATGCCTTCCCAAGGCCAGAACAAAATTTGCACTTTACTGAAAAAATATAAGTTTCTAAAAAATACAAGTTTCTACAACAACGCGTTCAATAAAAACTTTATATGCCCCCAGGGCATAACTGACAACCCATGCACTGAGGGCTCTGGGGGGTTATGATCCTAAAAGACCTAATTTCCAGAACTTTGAACTACGTTGAATAAAATGAATCTCAAAATTTTTATTGGATGTGTTTGGGAAAAAGGTGGGCGTGAGAGGGGCGTTAGTCCCTATCCAATCACTTTCAACTATTAAAAAAGGCACTTGGCCTTTCAATTTCCAATTGAATGAGCCCTTTTGAAATTTCTGCGACAACGCTTTCAATAAAAACTTTATATGCCCCCAGGGCATAACTTACAACCCTTGCCGTGAGGACTGTGGGGGAAGGGGTTGTCATCCTTAAAGGCCTCGTTAAAGATGGGCGTGAGAAGGGGGTTAGTTGCCGTCAAATCACTTTCGACTATTAACAAGGTTACTAGCCCTTTGAATTTCAAATCGAATGGGCCCTTTTTCAAGTTTCTAGACAAAGATTTCAATAAAAACCTTATATGCCCCCAAGGCATAATTTATAATCCTTGCCCTGAGGGTTGTGGGGGAGGGTCCTCCTCAAAACATATTTTCTATCTGGAAATCAACTACGCTGAACAAAATGGATATCTGAAAATTTTTATTGGATGTGTTTGGGGGAATGATGGGCGTGCGGGGGGGAGGGGGGGTAGTTTCCCTCCAATGACTTTCTACTATTAACCCTAAAAGGGTAAGCTTTCGTAAATTTTACGACGCAAAAACACTTTTTCGCGGTTGCCATGGAAACGGATGCATTGCGCGGACCGACCTCCCCGATATGCTAATATTATGACTAGCCAGTTCTTGTGCCGTCACCGAGGTTTTATTATCTGAACCGGTTGGGGAGATATTAAGGGTGAGTAGTAAAATTTACGAAAGCTTACCATCTACGTAACTTTTTCACCTATTTCAGGAAAAAGGATTTTTTTTTATCAAAACTTGTTAATTAGTAAGCTTCTTCGGACAAAGAGGTTAGATCAGTTTTTTGACATTGGTGACAAGCTTCGTAGTCAATTTCGTGAGCAAATAGCACATGAAAATGCTGAATTTGGCTATTTACTGATTGAACAAATGAGCAGCAAAATATGTTCTCTTTTCAGAATGATTTCGTGACGGGATTCATATGCAGCAATCATGCGTCTGCTTGAATCAGAAAATGGTGAACCAGCAGAAGATGTTTGTAAAGACGATTAGGAGGACAAAGAAATCTTTGACATTTCTAATAGTAAAGATTCCGATGATAACTATTTTCCTCCAGACGAGAACGAATATAGCAGCCCTGATGAAAATCTTTCTACTACAGTAAGTGTAAGCCAGGCGTATTCGAATCGTAAAAAAACTGTTGCTGAAGGTCCTACATCTCCTGAATCATCAAATGAGACCGATGACGACCCTCCTCTATCCTCTCAGCTGCCAGGGGACGAACATATTGTACGTCCCACGAATTTTTTCCTGGACGTTCGTCCAAGAAAAAATATTTGAAAGGAAAGAATGGTCATCGATGGTCGGCTGTCCCGCCGTCCAGACCTAACAAGGCAAAGGCGAGAAACATTGTTAGAGGTTTAGCTGGTCCTGTAAGTGGCGATGCAAAAGCGGCCAAAAACAACTGCCAGCATTTCACCTGTTTTTTTCAAACGCTGTCTTCGAGAAAATACCAAAACATTCGAACGAGGGAATAGTGAGGAAGAAAGTATCGTAGTCACAGCGAAGGGCAACCATTGCTGGAATGACTACCATACAAGTTAGGGCTCTAGTTAGTATCCTCAATCTCTCAGGTAAAGTCAAATATGGGTTTATTTCGACTGAGGAGCTGTTCGACATCCAATTGTGTGGCTCTTCATACTACGCCACCGTGAACCATCAGCGCTTCAGATTCTTGGTCAGTTGTTTAGGGTTCGATGACAAAAATAGTCGGGAATAATAAAGAAAACATGATCCGTTTGCACCTATAAGGGAAACGTGGGATTTGATCATACAGAGCTGCAAAGAACATTTTCGCCCAGGAATAAGCGTCACTATCGACGAGCAGCTTTTAGGATTCCGTGGACGCTGTCCTTTTAGAATGTATATTCCCAACAAACCTAGCAAGTACGGACTTGCCATGAGGGTACCAGTATCACGTATCCAAGCAAGAAGCCTGAGATCATTGAGTACTACAATAACACCAAAGGCGGTGTAGACACATTTGACCAAATGTGTAGTTCAATGTCAGCGGCTCGGAAGACGAACAGGTGGTCCATGTGCATGTTTTATGGGCTGATAAATATCGTGTGCATCAACAATCATGTCATCTGCTTCTTCACTATCTCAAAATCTAGTGGAAGACCACTTTCACGAAAGGATTTCATGAATGTTCTGTTCAAAGAGTTGACCCAGCCGCATATGACCACTCGCTTAGAAACCCCCACTTTGCAGCGCTCAATCAGACTCGATATCAGTCAAACAATGGAGGTGACAGGTGAAATACATTCAGGAACGTCTGTGGAAGGGAGAAGAACGACCTGCAGCCTCTGCCCAGCGCGCATTCGCCGAATGACTACCAATTTTTGCAACCACTGCAAAAAGCCGTTCTGCAGTGAACACCGTGCGATGTCATGCATATCATGTGACTCCAAGAAATGAAGGCAACCTTTTGTGCTGTGTAAAACATTATCTGAAGATCTGTTTTTGATCATTCCCACTTACTTTTAAAATATACTTAAGTGATGAGTTTTAAAAGTCAATGTTTCTGCAAGTAGTAATTTTTACGGAAGCTTACTATCTACGTAACTTTTTAGGAAGCTTACCTTTCTAGGGTTAAAAAGGGCACTAGCCCTTTGAATTTCCAATCGGATGAGCTTTTTTGAAACCTCTACGACAACGTCTTCCATAAAAAACCTTATATGCCCCCAGGGCATAACTTAAAACCCTTGCCCTGAGGGCCGTGGGGGAGTGTCCTCCTCAAAAACATAATTTCTATTTGGAAATCAACCACGCTGAACAAAATGGCTATCTCAAAATTTTGATGGATGCGTTTGGGGGAATAATGGGCGTCAGGGGGGGGGGGCTAGTTGCCCTCCAATCCCTTTCGACTATTAAAAAGGGCACTAGCCCTTTGAATTTCCAATCGAATGAGCCTTTTTTGAAGTTTCTACGACAACGCCTCCTTATAAAAACCTTATATGCCCCCAGGGCATAACTTAAAACATTTCCCTGAGGGGTTGTGGGGGAGCGTCCTCCTCAAAAACATATTTTCTATCAGGAAATCCACTATGCTGAACAAAATGCCTATCTCAACATTTTGATTGGATATGTTTGGGGGAATGATGGGCGGGGGGGGGGAGGGCTAGTTGCACACCAATCACTTTCGGCTATTAAAAAGGGCACTAGCCATTCCAGTTTCCAATCGAATGAGCCCTTTTCGAAGTTTCTACGACAACTCCTTCGATACGAAGTGTCCGGGTATGGAGAAGAAGAAAAAACAAAAACAAAAATAATACATTGTGCCGCCATCGTTCTTTACTTAGGCAGTGCTATCGCGCTGCCTATGATAGTACAAAGATCATAAAACAAAGTTTTGAGGTTGACACAAGCTACCAGAGTCTAAGGGCAAGGGTGGTAAGTTATGCTCCTGGGGCATTTAAGGTTTTAATGGAAGGGATGGTTGTATAAACTTTAGAGGTGGCTCATTTGGTTGAAATTGGAAGTTCTAGTTCCCTTTTAAGAGTCAATAGTGATGAAGGCCAACTACCCCCTCCCCTCTCAACTACCCCTCTTTCCACCAAATATATGTGATTAAAATTGTATGATGGCAATTTTGTTTAAAATAGTCCAAAGAACATACAACAATGCCTCCAGGGTTGGAACAACCCCTCAGAGCCCAGGGCCAGGGCTTTTTAATTATGCCCTGGGCGCAAATAAGATTCTTATGGATTGGGTGGTCGTATTAAATTCAGATGGATCTCATTTGATTTAAAATTGGAAGTTATAGTGCCCTTTTTTAAGAGTAAAAGTGATTTTAAGAGAAACCAGACATTTCAAAATGTATTTTGTTTTCAGTAAAGTGCAAATTATGTTCTGGCCTTGGGTAGGCATAGGAGTTTCGAGCCATACTCATTTAATTTCTGCTCGTTTTTAGTTTGACTCGGCTATTTATTGTAATTTCTGTTCGTTTTGGGTTTCATTCATTTATCGATGCTGACTTGAGGTATTTTTACGCTCGGTAGATTATTTGATTTTATTTGTGCTCATTTTTGGTTTAATGGAGTTCTTTACTTTTCTTTCAAAAACTAATTTTGAGGAAAAAGTTTTTTTAATTACTTTTTCTATAAAGATTTGATTTTTCTATCGGAGACGCAGAAACGTTCAGCAGGCAAAATTTAATCAGATTTATTTCTATAGATTGTTAAAATGTAAAATAAGGCATTTGTAGAAGTTAACTGTTGTCCAAATCCTCAACCCAAATTTTCTCGAGTCATTTTTTGTTGAATTATCACCTTTTTGTTGGAACTATGATATACTTTTAGATCAGAACCTGTATTAGCCAGATAGCTTTTAGACCTATATGCATAATTGTTTCGTACTGTCAATTCACAATTTTTATACGTTTGCCAGAGAAATTGCCTATGGATTGTTCTGGGTATCCAGCTGATTGACTGTATTTCAAACAGTAGGCTGTACAAAAATTGTGGTTCAATCATACCTTCCAGGGCTATGTTGAGAGAAAGGTTGAGATGGCTATGACACATTCTCCAGATAAAGGATGACAGATTGTCCTTTTCGGCCAACCATCTAGGATTAAACGGAAAGCAGGTCGTCTGCGGTTGGGTCGGAAGGATGTCATAAAGAAAGATTTAAAGGAAATGGGAACTTCCTGGGAGGGTGTAAAGAAGGAAGTTTTGAATAGATTGGGATGGAGGAGGGGCGTGCGTAGATGTGTTGGCCTCAGGGGGTTTGGTGCTGCAGAGAGTCGTTAGTAGTAGTAGTAAAACCAGACCAAATATTTTAAGGGTTCAAACTGCTTTTGTCAGGATGTTTACTTTAATTGTACAAGAATAGAAAACAGTAACCAACTAAAAAAAGAATCAAGGTATGTACATACAGTATGTTTTTCCCTCCTTTAGAAGAGGTTGCCTAATTTGACTACTTGTGTCACTATAAATCCATCTCAAGCCCCTTCTAAAACTGGACAGCTCCTCCATGATCACAAACGCCAAACCATTTCCGCTCAATATCCATATCTGGTACAATCATGGATTAAATTCAGTCAATTGATTAATGTCTAGACAAATAAACATCAAGAGTCCCCAAATGACACTGGTTTGAAACAAATGTAGCAAGTTTATATACAGGGCATTAACATAAAGAGAGCTGGGACCCATTTGCAGTCTCTTAAAAAAAACAAATTGCAATTATTCTTATTTTAACAAAAGTAACTTCTTGAAGAAAGAAACAAAATATTTAAACAAATAATTATCAACCAAATTCAACCATCAGTGAGACTCAAACCAAAATATACTTTATAAGTGATTTAATCATCCATAATTGATGTTGACTAAATACAGTATAATTTTTTCATACTGTACACGGTCTCTAAACAACCTCAGAACGATCCTGCCTTGACAGAAGTGCAACATATCTACGCATGCAATTTCAGAGGACAGAGGGGGGAGAGGCCAGGCTCAACGATTGTACCTGAGGCCCTCTAGTCATCTAGAGGGCAAACGCTTGATAATGATAGGATCTATTAAAAAAAAAACTTGTTTAATCATAATCAAGTTTAATATTTGATTAGATGAACATTCAAATATATTTTACAACTAATTTGATTTGTTAATTAACGCAAAATAAAAGAAATTAACATTCCCTACAATACTCTGGTTTGGAAGAGCTGTAACATGTTTATATTTACAAGGATGGTGGTGGAACATGCCAGACCACATATTTGCAGAGTCAATTCTACAATTGAAGCTTTTTTTTTACTTGAATGCATTCTATAAAGCTAAAATTCTAGGAATTTTGCGTCTTAACTTATAATTTCTAAACATAAATAGTTTACAGTTTATCTTTTTATTTTTCCATGGATTAATGCATTCTGCAAAACAAAAGTTGAATTTTCTGTGTGTTGGGTGGCTAATTTTTACCTGGACTCTTTCAAATCTAAAAAAATACCACAGGATCATAGTAAATCTAATTAACAGTAATTCATTTTTTTCAGATTAGATACTTTCTGCAAAGCTAATATTTCGTGTTCTTTTTCTCTAAAGCAGAAAATCATTAAATTCCACAGCATAACTTAGAATAACTGAGCATTATAGATTGTAATATTATTATTTTGTGGGTTGGATGTATACTAGACTTTATTAATCTAGCCAATTTACAAAATCCATACTATTATTAGAATTATTCAATTTGCAAATACCATCTTAGAATAAATAATCATAAAATAAGGAACTCCCCTACTCTCAGTGTGGGTATTGGCTTAAATACAGGTGGACGGATTTTATCTATTTAATTTTTAACTGGCATAATGAACCAACTGCTTATGAGAAATATTAAAAGAATATTTGAAACAACGAAATCACAACAAAAACAACAAAGAGCTATATCCAGGTAATAGGGAAAAGGATACAAAATTTTTTTATTGTACGCTATGCTATCTAGGCCTAGTTAAGAATGGTAATTCCTGCACAAGATTACCAGAACCAGGTCCCAAAAAGTCATTTTAACTACCCACATCCAATTTTCTGGACACTGACTTTTCATAAAGTTGAAAAATGTATGTGTTGGCAAAGAGAGGAGAAAGCATTCAAAGGCAGATGCAGATCTATGGTCCAAGGCAGAGTCTGGAGAGGTGTTGGAAAATTTTTTTAATTAGTTTGCTATCTAAAAAATGAAAACACCACTCAATCCACCTTTTAACAATCTTTACAAATATACTAGATGCTACCATAATTTATTGATTCATTTAGATCCTTATTTGATTTTGCAAGAAGAACTAAGTTATAATATTTAATTTCAAATCTAATACTCTTTTCAAATACAGTAATCCCTGCCATTGCAATGGTGCCCTAGTCAACCCACCCTTAATTGGGTCAGATATAAGCTATACTTGAAGGTTTCTGGATTTTGTTGTTGTTGTTGGTTTTTTTTTTTTTTTTTTTTTTTTTTTTTTTTTTTTTAATTGGCTTTAGGAAACAATTGTTGATGCAAAATAAGAATTTAAAATAATACAGACCAACAAGATCAACAGACTTTAGTTTGTAGTCTAGGGCTTTAGCCTAATTGACCCCATTAAGGAAGGGTAGCACAATTGTTACAGCAGTGATTACTACAGTTGGAATGAGCATTGGATAAGGAATCATATAGTATGTTTCTTTTTTTAAGTCCTACTAGCCAACCAAAAAAAAAACATAAAAAACAATATGTCACCATATAGGCTTACTTTAAAATAGCTTTTAGGGCTCAAAGTGGAATTCGCAATGGAAGAAATTAGTATGTACGGAAAGAGTGTTAAAAGGCATATCCAGATTAGTTCAAAGAGTCAAAGAGTGAACCAGATCAAAGATTAGATTATCAGGCATATCCATCTTTTAGCTGCTAAATTGATTCAAATTTCAAAAATTTAACAAGGTATTTTTTAGCATTGGATCTCTCTTCTTTGTCAACTTCTAAGGTTTAAAATATTTCAGGTTTTATATGATACATCCTAAAAGATAGCTATACTCTTGACCAGTGAATAAGTGAAGAGGCAATGTTGGGTAATGAGAAGATCAACCAAATGGACAGCTTCACTTACCTAAGCAGTATTATTAGTAAAGATGGTGGATGCAGTGAAAATGTTAAAAGCTGAACAGCAAAGGCCCAGGGTGTTTTTCAGTTGGAAAAAGTTTTGAAGAATAGGAAGATAAATATGCACACTAAGATTAGAACATTGGAGGAAACAGTGATAACAGTGGTCAAGTATGGTTCTGAAGTGTGGGCACTCCAAAAAATAGAGGAGGATTTGCTAGATTCTTTCCTGAGAAATTGTCTACAGATTATTTTTGGTACCTGACTGACTAACACTATCTCAAACAGTAGGCCTAGCCTGTACAAATAATGAGGTTCAATCCTACTTTCTAGTGATATAATATAGTGTGAGAGAGGAAGAGATGGCTAGGACATATTCTACAGATGAAGGATGACAGACCATCCTTGTTGCCTATTGTCAAAGGTTGTCCTTAATGCAGCAGGAGGATGTTGTAGGGAAAGATTTAAGGGAAATAACAGCTTCTTGGGAGTGTGAAGAGGGAGGCTTTAAATAGATTGGGATGGAGGAGTATGCATAGGTATGTTGGCCTCAGGTGGCTTGGTGCTGCAGTGAGTTAGTAGTAGTAGTAGTAGAAAAACAGTAAGTCATTTTCCATGCAATATAATTGACAGATAAATATATTATTATTTAAAACTAATTTGAAGATGTGGATGATAAGGCAAAAAACATGATAATCTGATTAATCATGCTGTATAGACTATTATAAAGTAAGAATGTCATTATTTTAGCAGTTTTGCTTGGTTGTGTATATGGTCTACCCTAAGGCTGGTATAAGCCAAGAATTGGGACTGTTTATTAGGAAACATGTTAAAAAGACAATTCTTCCCTCAAAATATGCAGAAAAATTGTAGCTAACACATTTTGACTGCAATTCACTATACTTTACAACACCACCCCCGCCCCCCCCCCCCTCCCACTAGTATACAAATATATAGCACAAATATGTATTTCCCATTATTTTTGCCATATATCACTCTTGTTCCAACCATGTACCTGTAAATTGAATCAACAGTGACAAAATCAAAAAGTGGAAAAACACATGGAAAACAGACAATGCATGCTACATATTTGCACATTAGGAGGGCTAGGGGCAGAGTATAGTGAAAGTACAGTCAAAACGTGGTACATAGGCTACAATTATTTGGTAAATTTGCAGTTTACTACATAATTTAGCTAGGATGAAAGTGAATATGTCACTTGATGCGTTTTTTATGCTCTTTCATAATTCAATAACTTCTTTTGGGGCTAATTTCATTTTGAGCCCTTAAAGAGTTCAAAATAACCCATAGTCACCAAATTTTAAAGCTGATTCAGGAATGGTAATTATTATTTAGTCTTAATAGTAAAATGGGTAAAATTCCAAATAAGCAAGTTTTTGCTACCTCAGAAGGTGGTTAGGTTAGAAAAATGAAACTTTCAGTAACGAATCCAGGGAGAAAATAATACTCTGGAAAAATATTGCCAAGCTACTATGTTAACCCTCTTCTGATTCCTATGTATTAGGAATTTGTCTGCTTGACACCTATTGGAATTTTGACAAACAATATTATACCTTATTTTTTAGTTTCCAGTTCTTTTTCTCTGGTTTTAGTTTTGAGAATGCAATTTATTTTAGCAGAATTTTAAGCCATTTCAATCGTTCTGTTCCAAATTTAGGATATATATTTGCAGGTTTTTGAATCCACATAAATTGGGATTGAGCAAACTTGTGAAGCTGAAAATACTTTTCTTGTACTTCATTTAAGCAGAAAATCCATTTTGCAAGGTTTTACTTTTATAATACAAAGATTTTTAAAGGTCATCAAACATCAGTGCCTTCTAGAGGGAGAGGAATGGTTGTAGGTACTTCAAAGTACCTTCCCAAGACATACTTTAGTCTATAAATCCATCCCTTAAAGTTTCATTTTCCTAACCAAATTCTAAGATAGCAAAAAGTAACTTGTCTAGAACTTCACAGTAAAACATTATTTACCCTAACTTGCAGTTTGGAGCAATCTAAGGATTTCTCCATGTAGAGCTCCAGAGTTGATGATTTGAGTTGTATTCAGGATTCTTTAGCAATCACTGTGCTGATCCATAGCTTCCCAGTTGAGTTTACACTCCCTGGAGGACCACTCAGCATCCAGTCTTCATTTGAAGATGTCCACAGATTCAGCAGTAACAATTTCTTCAGAGTTAATTCCAACTGTTGACAATTCTTGAGGAAAAGAATTGAGCACAGACTCTGGCAGTGGCGCATCCAGGGGGGCCCCTAATGTAGTCTAGTGTAATTTACTTAATTAATGCAAGTCTGCATTAATCAAACTTGCTCCTAATGCAAGTTTATCAGATCAACCTCTTTTGCACACAAACCCCCCCCTTCCCCCTAAAAATCCTGGATCTACCCTTGGACTCTGGATAGGGTAGGCTGCCTAACACATTTCAACTGATGACCACTAGTTCTTGAGTTAGGACCAACTGTAGGAAATAATGCTGGGAGTGTATTAGCCCTCATTAACTTATAGGTTAAAATGGCATCACCTCTATTTCTCCTGTATATACGAGTTGGGAGTTTCAGCTTTGCTAGTCTTACATTGTAGGAAAGTTCCCGCATGCCGGATATCACTTTGCTGCCATATCTCTGCACATCTTCCATCATTTTATGTCTTTTTTTTTAAATAAGAGGAGGCTAGAGACATTCCAACTTCAAGCTAAGGATACACAAGTTTCTTATACAGAAGACTGATGACTTTAGGGGACAAGAAGAAAGGGTGTGCTTTATCCGCTCCATAGTTGAACTAACAACAGCTGCAGAATTCTAAGCAAGAGTATTGAATCTCACTTATTATCAATAGTGATTCAAAGATCTTGCTCAGTATTTACAGAGGAAACTAGGTGACCTGAGAGAAAATAGAATGACAAGCATTCATTTTGCCATAGTGAATAACATGGCACTTGACAAAATTAAATTTAAGAAGCTAATATTTAGAAAATCAATTAGCAGAAATTTTTCAAAAGAGCTAGAAACCCCTCAAAATGATGTCAGTTTTGCTATGACATCATTTCTGAGGAGTTGCATGCTCTCAGTGGTGTAGCAAGGTCTTGTGACACCCAAGGCGGAATTTCAACTTGTCCCCTCCCCCCAACAAACATTTAAACATTGTTAAGTCATATTTGTTTATGGTGGAAACATATATAATTAAAAAAAGCTACTTGGTGTTTAAATTAAGGAGTGAAAGGAAAAGTAAATTGGGTGCTGTATAACATTGGCATGTAAACATTTTAACATACATAACTAACATAAATTTAAGCAAAATACAACATTTTTATACATATTAACATTATTATTACAATATTAAACAACACCATTTTAATTTGTGGCCTATATTAAGTAAGGCTAAAATGGACAGGGGCTTTTATAAAAAATGTTTTTAAGATAAAATACAAGAATAGCTCTAGCTTTTCTAAAGTTAGATTAGGAATAAAGTCTGGAAGCTCATATTCAACTATAAACTGCAGTAGTCTCAAAGAACTCCACTTTAGAGCCACTTCTTCACATTGAATGTTTGCCACTTGTAAAAACCTCCTTAGACATGGGGTTTCATTTAACATGCCTCCTTAAGAGATTTCTTTATAATTCTCAACTATACAGTCCATTAATTTTAGAACTTTAGTTTCTGAACTCTTTAGAAAGTTCCTGGTCTTCAAGATAGCAAACTAAAGTCATATTCCTTCCATGCCTTGGCAACATGTGTTGATGTCTTTTTGAAATGTGTCAATGTACTCAAACATTGATATTTTTAGTTCTTCTTCCATTTCTCTTCTTCAGTTTAGAATAATTTGTCAATCTAATGCTCTTATATTTTCAGACCTTTGAAAATTAAACAGAATAGCCAATGCTCAGAATTACACTGAGCATTAACATGTTCAAATGAAATTCTTTACCACAAGTCACAAGAGAATCTTTGAAGACATGATATAGTCTTGCACAACTTGTGTTTTGACAGCTTTTCTTTGAGCAAAAATTACTTTTATACATAAAAACAATATTTTCAGACAAAATCTGCCAACAAATTCAAAAAATGCCAAGTAGTAGTGTTACATTACTACCCCACTTTTTGCACAGTGGGCCCTAATCAATCATAAGTCCTTTTAGACCAATTTTTTTCACCCCTCCAGGGATGGCACCCAGTGTGGTCCTCCCCCCCCCCCCCCCCTTCCTATGGGACTGCATGCTCTTTTGTAAAATTCTGCAAATTGATTTTATTAATAACTTAATATTAAGATTAAAGAAAGTAATAATTACTAGGCTATTCCTGAATCAGCTGCAAATGGTATTTATTTTCCCACTAGGCACTTTTGTTTTTAAACATCTTTTCAAACTTCTGGCAACAATGGATTGTTTTAACTATTGGGGCCCTATTAAGAGCTCAAAATGGAATTTGTTCCAGAAACAATTGTTGAACTATGAAACAGCATAAGAAAAAGCATCAAGATAGGCCTATTCAGAATGAGCATAAAATAAGGAATCTAGGCTAGCCTAAGTGTACTAGGCTAGACCAGATACACAGTTAAGACCAATGTAAGGCTTGTCTTCACAAAGTCCTTAGATCTTTCCCATGCCTAGGCTAATGTGGGCTAGCCTAGGTTCATTCCTAAAAGTTCTATTCAAATAGATCAGCTGCATATGCCTAAGACAAGCCACTAAATAGAAATTTCAATTAGGCCTAAGACCTGTAAAAAAAAACACTGAGCAATTTTCTTCTTAACAAAACTGAACTGATGTGGTTTATTATCAGTGTCAAGTACACTTTGCTGCTGTGTTGCCTATTCACAGAAGTGATTTTACAACAACACAGGAATTCTATAACCACTTATAAACTGTCAGATACCTCCCAAGAATGACAGCTGAGAGCTCGGTATCACCTCTCTCTTGCATTATTTTTGGCTCGTCACTCATCAGTTGCCTTTTGTTCAGGGCTTCCACAGTCCCCAAATTTTTGGGGATTTCCCTGTAGGCCTAAATCTTTGTCTCCCCAAAATAACAATTGCTTGTTCAGGGCTTCCACAGTCCCCAAATTTTGGGGGATTTCCCTTTAAATCTCTATGTCTCCCCAAAATAACAATTTCTTGGGCCTAGAGGCACAAAATGCTGGTAAATATCTACCAAATCATATTATTGACTTATGTATAAAGTGAATATATCACTCAATGTCTTTTTTTATGCTGATTACAAATATAATAATTATTCCTATCGGAAATTAATTTCAGCCCCCCCCCCCTGAATTACAGGCACCAAAGATTTAAATCAAGCCCTGGCTGAATAGCCTAGAATGGCCCTGGAACCATTCCTGAAAGTTTCATTAATCCAACTTTCAAAGATAGCCAATAGCCTAGCCTATGGTCAATAGGCTATCTACGACATCATATTGTTGAGTTAGGACTATAGCGAATACACCAGTTGATGCCTTTTTTTTATGTTAATTACAAATATAGAAAGCATTTATCTCGGTTATTTAGTTCTTACCCCCCCCTCCGATAAATACCAATTCAGGGTTAGGTTTAGCCTATATAGGGGGGGGGATGAAATTCATTTCCAATAGAAATGATTATTATATTTATAATTAGCATAAAAAAAAGGCATCAAATGGTGTAGGCCCTATTCACTTTATTTGAAACTCAATAATATGATTTGGTATATATTGACCGCCAATATTCCCTCATCTAGACTTTAACCGGTAAAATTCTACTTTAGTTACTTTTGACTATCTTGGAAAGGGGTTAGGTTAAGAAAATGAAACTTTCAGGGATGGGTCTACAGGCTAAAGTATGTCCTGGGAAGATATTTTGAAGTACTCACCTCCACTCCTTCTCCCTCTAGAGGGTCCTGACCTTTGATGACCTTTAAAAATATGTGAGGTATAGAAGTGAAACCTTGCAAAATAGATCTTCTGCTTAAATGAAGTACAATAAAATTGTTTCCAGCTTCACAACTTTGCTCAATCCCAATTTATAAGGTTTTAAAGATATGCAAATACATTTCCTAAATTTCGAAAATAAACTATTTATATGTCTTAAAATTCTGCTCAAATAACTGAAATTGCATTTTCAGAGCTAAAACCAGAGAAAAAGAAACTGATAACTGAAAATTAAGGTAAAATGTTGTTTTGTCAAAATTTCAATGGGTATGGACCTGTCATGTAGGCAAATTTCATGACCCTTTAGAGGGAGAAGGAGTGGAGGTAGGTACTTCAAAATACCTTCCCGGGACATACTTTAGCCTGTAGACCCATCCCTGAAAGTCTCATTGTCCTAACCTAACCCCTTCCCAAGATAGCCAAAAGTAGAATTTTACCCTTTAACCTAATAATAATCAAAATATAACTTACTTGTTGCAAACTTCAGGTATTATATCAAGAAACTATCCTAAACTTTTGTTTCTTTTCAAGATCCATTTCAGTCAACAACTAGCATGCACTAAACTGGATAGAGTCATGCCACCCTCAGGAGATGAGCTTAATAAAAGAAATTATAGATGGCAGAGCGGCTCAATTGTATTTATGCTCGGTCCTCGCAAAGTAGAAGAACATTTTTACTCTATGATGTGAAAATATTTTGACGCGGTTCTAGGATGAGCTTGGGCGTATGCAGCATCTTGTCTAGGAGAAGAAAGGGATGACTAAGTCTTTGAAGGAGGAGTGGGGGTTAATATCATACCGACTATTCATAAAACCTCATATAGCCACAAAGCTATATCATACAGAGCCAAATCTTTCCAGGATACCATGGGTGACCTTTTCTTGCTTGTCTTTCATTCTGTCCTAATGTATACTTATCATACATAGACCTTTGTAAAGGAAGAAAAAACAAAATGTAAGGAGAAAAACAATGTGGTTATCTGTATTCTATGATGATGGTTAATAAAATTGGCAGTGAGTTCAATCAGATATGGAAATATATGGATCACTTGGCAAACCTTGGATTGCGTCTTAAAAATATCAAAAGTGACTCAGTTGTATATATACCAAGCAGAATCGTAATCCATGTTTCGGACGAGGCTAAAATTCTACATATGAAAGTAAAAAATCGCTAAATCAAATATAATTACGACAAACATCTCAAAATTTACTCCGGCTTTGCTAGACCCTATCCCACCTGAAATTTTAGTGAAACATCTAATTTTTTTTCACACAATCTTTTTTTATCTATCAATATTTCTGATTGTTTCTCCTATTTTTAATGATTTTGACTTGTATTATGTTTTTAATTCTCAATGTTTTGATTTTTATGCTATTTTACTTTGAACGCAAATTCGGCTATTTTCCTTAACTTGTAAAAGTCGTTTATCGACAAAGTCTTATCTAATCTAATCAATTTATAAGTTTCCTTGTCCTTTGTCAGAACTATTCCTTATTAAAGGAAGATCTTGCCAAGGGTCTAGTGTACATTAAAAAAAGGTTCTTTACAATAACATCTTTTTCATTGTAATTACCTGAAAATCAATCATCCATCTTCGTCTTCTGAGCCAGGTCTTGACCTTCTAAAGTTTGCTGTCCTGTCACTCTATGTCAGCGGTGGTGGCGGAATGGATATTAGGATGAACAGGCCTTTTTTTAATTTCTTGTTAGTACATGTCTTTTTCTTTAAACGAGTCTAAGATTTTTAATGTCGTAAGTCGAGGATCTTTCATATTTTTTTTTTTATTTGGTTGCACCACAGATCGAGTTTAGCCTCAGTATCGTCTAGGCGGTAGTATTATGCGAATTTCATGAAATTAAATAAAAACTATTTAATTTCCACATTCATTTCTTGAAGAGGTACTAATGATGACAAAGAAAAAGCTTTAGTGTGTTCTTCTGAAAAGCGTAGATTAATCGAGGACAGGAGGGAGTCTAAGTAAACAAATATCAGAGAAGATTTCCAAGAATCAAACTCAGTATCTGCTGGATGATCTCGTCTATAATATTGTTTCCTTGATTGTCAAAAGAGATAAGACTTCAATAGCTTGCTTAGATCGATTCAAAATTTCATTCACAGTTTCATTAGCATGTTGGCGATCATTGAAAATAATGCTAATGACTCTTGAAATGTGTTTAGTCGTGCTAATCATGTCCATACTTTTTGCAGGTTGCGAATATGACACGGGGTCCGCAGTCGCAGAGTATTTTGCAATAATTTTCACAGTAATTATGGAAACGAGTCTTGTAATGGTGGCATGCAGTTGCAAAGCAAAATGTCTTGTCCCTTCATTAGCTTCAATAGATAGATTTTCTAATCTGTCGGCAATTTCTAGAAATTTTTAATCAAAATGTTTGATAGCTTTGTTCTTCTCTGCACACCTTATCTCACACGTTTTGTTTAAGTCAGCACTATGTATCTTCTTTTTATAGATTGTCGGGAAAAAACTATGACATCCTGGGCTGTGGAAACGACCTTTCTGACTCCATGTACCTTTTTGACATAATTAACCGCTAGATTTAATCCATGGTTGGCTCAGTGAATAAAAAGGGATTCTTAAATTTTTTTCTTCAGGAAAGCTTGACCGCCACCTTCCTTTTCTGCCTTGTTTCTTAATTCATCAAATCATAGACCAACACATTGAGCAATATTCTCAAATTGAGTCAACCAATGAATTTCTCTGTCAGTTTCTTTCCTCTTTCCAGTTTCTTTCCTCAATAATGTGTACCACAAAAATAATTACAAAAATAATTCTTCAATTACTTTACTATTTTCAGTAATCTTCATTTGATATGGATTTTGTAACTGTGCGTCTACTGGAATAGTTTCTATGAATGTTTTACTGGCAGCTGTTGCCACATCAGACATTTTAAATTCGTTTCAGCTATGGGTGTTTTTTTTTTTAATTACGGGTGAAAATTATTTTTATCCAATGTAAGTTGTTCATGATAATATCCAGTGTAATATGGCTGGAGAAGTCATAAAATCTAGTGCAAATTTAATTTTCTAGGGGAGATAGCAGTTCCTCCCTTCTGTCTACGCCCATGAGGAGGAGCCAAATTCAAAATTGCTTTCGGATGATTAAGTTAACATACATCTTAAAAGGATGGAGATGTTTTAAGGAGAATCCTGATTTATTTTTGCTGCTGGGATGGAAAAATATTGATAAATGGTTTAAACATTGGCTTCTGTTCTAAGTTAAATAAAAAAAAACAAGTTTTTTTTTAACTGAAAGCAAGGAGAGACACTAAAACTTAAAACCAACAGAAATTATTCCGTATATGAAACGGGCTGTAACCTCCTCAACGCCTCCCTCTTTACGCTAAAGCTTTTATTATTTGCAAAAGTATAGTTGTGAGAAAGAGTCAAACTTCAGCATAACACGAGGCGTTGAGGAGGGGACAGAAGCTTAAATATACGGAATAATTTCTATTCGTTTTAAGTTTTAATGTCGCTCCTTACTTTCAGTAAAAAAAATCTTCTTTTTACTTTTATTTAATTTCTGAACGTTTTTCAATTAATGCAGGTTTTGAAATTTGGCTCACCGTACATGAATAATTAAAAAAAAATACAAAATTAATTTTACTTTTTTTCAACTTAAGTTTGATTTTTGTTCCAGTTGGTTAAGAATGACTCTTGAATCACAAAGGATGTTTGATTAGAATAATAGCCTTTTTTAAAAGCTAAAAAAGAAACTTTAGCGTAAGAGTGAGCTATTGAGGAGAGGCAATCCATCTCCTGTACGTAATATCTTCTGTTTGTTTTAAGTTTAATGTTGCTTTTTACTTTCAGCTAAAAAACATGTTTTTTATTTAATTTCTGATCGTTTTTTAAATAATGCCAGGAAATCCAGCTCCCCTCCATGTAAAATTCCCTTCCCCCACGATAAATCCATAGAAAGATTCTCCCACGTAACTTAAATTAGCGATAATTTCAGAACTAAATTTGTTAGGCATAGTAACAAAACGACCAAAGAGGTTAAAACCAATTTTATGAAAATGAAAGTCACAAGTTGAGCAATTCCCAAATGACTGAAATGAATGAAAGAAAAGATCTTTAAAAGAAATACGTAATGATTTATGTTCGCTTTAAGTTTTAATGTTATTCCTTACTTTCAGTTAGAAAAACATGTTTTTTTTTATTTAATAACAACCACAAGCCGAAGACATACAATATCTTTGGTTTATCATAGGCAGCACAATAGCGCTGCGTAAGTAAAGAACGATGTGGGCACAATGTATTATTTCTTTTTGGTTTCTTGGTCTTAGACCAGGGCATTTTGTATCGAAGGAGTTGTCGTTAAAACTTCAGAAAGGCCCCATTCGATTGGAAATTGGAGTGGCTTGTGCCCTTTTTAATAGTTGAAAGTAATTGGAAGGCAAATAACGCCCCATCCACGCTCGACATTTATCCAAACAAATCCAGTCAAAATTTTGGATAGCCATTTTTTTCAAAGTAGTTGAAAGGTCCGGAAATTATATCTAAGAAGATGACATTCCCCTCACAGTCCTCAGGGTAAGGGTTGTAAGTTATGTCCTGGGGGCTTATAAGGTCTTTATTGAAAGCTTTGTTGAAGAAACTTGAAAAAGGGCTCATTCGATTGGAAATTCAAAGGGCTAGTGCCTTTTTTAATAGTCGAAAATGATTTGAGGGCATCTAATCTCCGTCTCATCCCCACCTTTTCCCCAAACACATCCAATCAAAATTTTTAGATAGCCATTTTGTTCAACGTAGTTAAAAGTTTTATAAATTAGATCTTTTACCTTTTAAATGTTTGTGATAAATGGCAATCAGCGACCGGATGCCCTTTGAACAAGTGGGGCGCGGGCTAAATACCCATTGATCACTTTTGACTCTTAAAAAAACTAGAAGTTTCAATTTCCGACCAAATGAGCGCCCTCCAAAGTTTATACGACCACCCCTCCCACAAAAATCTTATGTTCTAATAATAGGCAACTTACACAAACTACAATCCTTTTCCTGGGAGCCAGGGAAGATTTCTCGGCCCCTAACCTATAGAAATATGAATTTTGGACTATTTTGAACAAAATAGCTATTTCAAAATTCTGATAAAATTTGTGATGATGCATTTGGGGAAAAAAGGCACAAGGGCACAAGGAGGGGGAGATTAATTCTAAGAGGTGGGCGGGATTGGCTATGCACAAACTTCTCGTGGTGGCCCTGTTTTCACTACATCAAAACCTTATTGCCTTTATGACCTTTAGTTTTCTATTGTCTAAAACTTAATAACAGAACAAAATTAATTACATTATTAACTTTACATAAGAGATAACCAATTACAACTAAAATGCTAAATAGAGCTCTCCTCCCATTTGCGCTGCAAATAACAGGATATTAGTGGGTCGGATTTAATGCTAGGGGGTGTGTCATTTGAGTCCCTTCCAAAGTTTTTACGACCACTTCTTCCATAAGAACCCTGTATGCCCCCGCATAAGTTACAACCCTTCCTCCGGGCTTAGGGGGGGGGGGATATGTTGACCCCAAAGTTTTGTTATCTGATCGTTGGACTACTTGAAAAAAACTAGCAATCTCAAAATTTTGGTCGGATACATTTGGAAAAAAAGGATGTGTGTGGGTGTGAGGGGGGGGGGTTAGATACCCAGCGATACCTTTTGATTCGTAAAAAGGTAACTCAAACTTTCAATTTCAAATCAAATGAGCCACTTCTGAAGTTTATACGACCTCTCCTTACATAAAAACCTTATATGCCCCGGGGTATAGCTTAAAACACTTGCCCCTGGGGGTTTGTGCCAACCTCTGGTTTTGGTATTATCTGATGTTCGAACTATTTTTAACAAAATCACTATCTCAAAATTTTTATCGGATGGGTTTGGGGAAAAAGAGCGTGGGGGGGGGAGTAATTGCCCTTAGATCTCTTCTGACTCTTTAAAAGTGAACTAGAGCATGGGCGTACGTAGCTTCTACTCTGGGGGGGGGGCAGCCGATTCTGTGATGAAGGGTGGGGGGCTTAGATATGTTGGCAGTTCACAAAACCTTACATTGCGAGCAAGTTCTATCATACCTATAAAATCTTTATTAATAAGTAATCACAAAAAATCATAAATCATCAATAAGCTACAGCATTAATCAATCTTTATGGATTAGACCTAAAGATTTCCAAGACATTATGGATAATTGCTTCTTGTTCGACTTTTATTCTGTCATTCCAGCTGTTTAGTTCCAGCTTTTTCAACCATCTACCTTTTATCGACTGCTTTTTCAACAATATCTAGTGTAAATTTGAAGTTCTAGGGAGGGGGGAACTGCACACCGATCACTTTTGATTCTTAAGAAAGAACTACAACTTTCAATTTCCAATCAAGTGAGCCCTCTCTGAAGTCTATACGATGGTTCCTTCCATTAGAACCATATATGCCCCAAAGGAATAATTTACAACGTCGGTCCCGGGGCACTGGGGGCTGTGTCGACATCGAAGTTTTTGTTATCTGACTTGAAGTAATTTTAACAAAATGTCTATCTAAAATTTTATCTGATGCATGTGGGGAAAAATGGGCGTGGGGGGGAGGGGGGCTAGCTGTCCTCTGATTACTTTTGACTCTTAAAAAGTGAACTAGAACTTTTAATTTCCAATCAAATGAGCCCTCTCTGAAGTGTATACGAGCATCCCTTCCACAAGAACCTTATATGTCCCAAGGGCATAACTTAGAATACCTGCCCCTGGGCCCTAGGGGGTTGTGTTGACATCGGAGTTTCGTTATCTGACCTTTAAACTATTTTTAATAAAAAGGCTATCTAAAATTTTTTATCTGATGTATTCGGGGAAAAAAGGGCATGGTGGGGGGGGGGGGGCTAGGGGGGTCCTCTTTTGACTCGGAAAAAGTGAACTAGATCTTTTAATTTCCAATCAAATGAGCCCTCTCTGAAGTTTATACAAGCATCCCTTCTATAAGAACCATATTTGCCCCCAGTGCATAACTTACAATGCCTGCCCCTGGGCCCTTGGGGGTTGTGTCGACCCTGGAGTTTTTGTTATATGATCTTTGAGTTTTTTTGACAAAATGGCTACCTCGAAATTTTTATCGGATGTATTTGGGGAAAGAAGGGTGTTCGGGGAGGGGGATAGCATCCCTCCAATCGCTTTTGACTCTTAAAAAGTGAACTAGAACTTTTCTAAAGAACAGTTTCTAATCAAATAAGTCCTCTCCGAAGTTTATACGACCATCTCTTCCACAAGAACCTTATATGCCCCAAGGGTATAGCTTAAAACGCCTGTCCCCGGAACTTGGGTGGTTGTGTCGACATCGGAGTTTTGTTATTTGATCTTTGAAGTAATTTTTATAAATGTCTATTTCAAAATTTTATTTGATGCATTTGGGGCAAAAGGGTTTGGGGGGGGGGGGTAGTTGCCCTCTCATCTCTTTTAACTCTTAAAAAGTGAACTAGAACTTTTAATTTCCAAACAAATGAGTCCTCTCTGAAGTATATATGCGCATCTCTTCTATAAGAACCATATTTGCCCCAGGGGAATAACTTATACCGCTTGCTCCTTGGCCCTGAGGAGTTGTGTCAACCCCAGAGTTTCTGTTATATGATCTCTGAACTATTTTTAACAAAATGGCTACCTCAAAATTTTTTGCGGATATATTTGGGGAAAAAGGGCGTAGGGGGGCTATCTGCCCTTCGATCACTTATGACTCTTAAAAAATGAACTAGAACTTTTAATTTCCAATCAAATGAGCCCTTTCTGAGGTTTATGTTTGCATCCCTTCCATAAGAACCTTACAAGCTCCCAGGGCGTACGTTACAACGCCTGTCCCCGGGCCCTGGGCGGTTGTGTTGACATCAGAGTTTTATCACTTGACCTTTGAACTATTTTTAACAAAATGTCCGTCTCAAAATTTTTATCTGATGCATTTGGGGAATAAAGGGCGTGGGGGGGGCTAGTTGCCCTCCGATCTCTTTTGACTCTAAAAACGTGAACTATAACTTTTAATTTCAAATCAAGTGAACCCTCTCTGAAGTTTATACAAGCATCCCTTCTATAAGAGCCATATTTGCCCCCAGGACATAACTTGCAGTGCCTACCCCTGGGGTCGACACCGCAGTTTTCTTTATATGATGTTTGAACTATTTTTAACAAAATGGCTACCTCACAATTTTTTATCGGATGTATTTGGAGAAACAGGTGTGTGTGGGGGGGGGGGCTTGTTGTCCTCCGACCACTTTTGATTCTTAAATATGGGCACTAGAAATCTCGATTTACAATCGAATGAGTCCCCTTTGAAGCTTACACGAGCATCCCTTCCATAAGAACCTTGTATTCCCCCAGGGCATAGCTTAAAACGCCTGTTCCCGGGTCCTGGGGGGGGGTTGACATAGGAGTTTTGTTATCCGACCTTTGAATTATCAGAGGCAACGCTGTAGCGTTGCCTATAGTAAAGGCCATACGGCTCCAATGTTTTATTATTTATTAATTAAAAAAAAACTTTACATCCCCACTCTTTCCCTACTTGTCAGTTCTGAAACAAATTATCGAAAAAAGGTCCAAAATTATCCAAAACTTGACAGTTTCTTCTGCAAACTGGTCCATATAGCAATGCTTTGAAATTTCAGGTTTTTGACTTACCTTGTCGTTACAGAGAGTCGGAGCTTTCCTTTCGTTTAAAATTTCTCGTTTGTCCGAGGTATACTTTCATTGTCTATTCTTTTAACAAAAAATTAGATCCACTTGAAACCGGTGGTATGAGTATCGTGAGCCAAGGAGGAAAACATTGGACGGCTTTTAATGTATTTGGGGAAAAAGGGGCGTGGTGGGGTCTATTTACTCTAATCACTTTGACTCTTAAATTGAGTACTAGAAATTTTAATTTTCAATAGAATTAGACCCTCTAAAGTTTACACGACCACCCTTTCCCTAAAAACCTTCTATGCTATACTTTCAGAAATAAACTCGCGGTCTATACATAAATTTCGAAAGGTGCTCAAAACTTTACATCCCCACTCTTTCCCTACTTGTCAGTTCTGAAACAAATTATCGAAAAAAGGTCCTAACTTTTTTTCAAAAATCTTGTTTTTCATCTGCTCCTCGCGCTAAAGTGCCCCCCCACGCCCTTTTTCCCCAAATATATCAGATAAAAATTTTGAGATAACCATTTTGTTAAAATTAATTAAGAAAAACTTTCCGAAAAATAAGTTTTTCAAAGAAAAGTAAAGGCCCTTTTAAACTTAAGCTCAGGAGATACAAATACCTGTTAAAATTCAAACTCAAAACGACCAGAAATTACCATTAAAGCAATAAATGAAACCCAAAACGAACAGAAATTAAATAAACAATCATAGCAAAAAACATACAACAAGCAATAATATAAATGAATAAATAGATCTTGAAGCGAGTAATGATTTGATTTAATATGAAAATCAAGCTTAAAACGAAAAAAAATATTTTGCTATTAAAGTATAAATGAAACTTAAAACGAACAGAAATTAAATAAACAATCAATGCGAACAAACATACAATAAATATTAATGTAAATGAATAAATAAATCTTAAAACGAGTGAAACTTAAATTAAATATGCAAATCAAGTTTGAATCGAATAAAAATAACTACAAACAAGTTTGGGTATCGTCTCACTGCAGAAGCCTAAAACCTACTGCGTCATTGGCGCTTTACTGAAAACGAATTATATTACAAATGTTTTCATGAAAATTAATCTAAAAAACTAAAATAATTTTACAACCGAGATAACCAGTCACAGGCAGTACATAAAGCTATCCTTCCATTCACGCTCCAAAAGGGAGGATAATACGGGGTTGGGCAGACCTAACCTTCCATTTCCACTGGAAATGAGAGGATATCAGGGCGTCGGGTTTAGTGATAAGGGGTGGGTGGACAAGGCTGGCTGAGCAGAACAAAATCAGGAGTTTTTAGAAAAAGACCCAATAAAACATTAAAGCCTTATGGTCTTTTTGATCTTTTGTTTTCTACTGTCTAAAACTTAGTAACAGACAAAAATTAATTAAAAAAAACTAAAATAACTTTTCAAAAGAGATAACAATTAATAAGCACTATATAAAGATATCCTCACATTTGCAATACAGATGACATATGTTTAGGGAGTTGGGTTGTATCCTACGGTGTGGATGGACGGGGTTCGCTATGTAAAAACGTTTCGTTTGTGGTCCCGTTTTTTTTAATCTTAGCGCACGTCTAAAAAACAATAAAATAACAAAAACTTAGTGCACTTATGACCTTTAGTTTTCTATTGTCTGAAACATAGTAATGTAAGAAAATTAATTTAAAAAACTGAATTTATTTATTAATTTACATAAATATCTATGGTATGTTTGTTTGCATTGATTGTTTATTTAATGATTGTTTGATTGTTTATAGTACCCCAGGGCATAACTTACAACGCCTACCCCCGGGCCCTGGTGGGCTGTGTCGACCCCGGAGTTTTTTGTGATCAGAACTTTGAACTATTTTAACAAAATGTCTATATCAAAATTTTGGTCTGATGCGTTTAGGCCGAGGAGGAGGGAGAGGGGCTAGTTGCCCTTCAATCTCTTTTGACTCTTAAAAAGTGAACAAGAACTTTCAATTTTCAATCAAATGAGCCCTCTCTAAAGTTTATACGAGCATCCCTTCTATGAGAAATGATATGAAGGATCATTAAATTATACCCCTTGCGCTGAGGGCTTTGGGAGAGTTGTAGACCTCAAAGACCTAAAGTCTAGAAATTAAAACTACGTTTAATATCTTCGATATCTTCAAGTGTGCATTGCATTTGTTCGGGGAAAAGATGGGTGTGAGAGGGGGGTTAGTTATCCACAAATCAATTTCGACTATAAAAGAGAGTACAAGACCTTGGACTTTCTAACCGAATGAGCCATTTTTGAAGTTTCTACGACATCGCCTTCTATAAAAACCTTATATGTCCCCAGGGTATAACTTAAAACCCATGCCTTGAGGTTTGTGGGGGAGTGTCCTCGTCAAAAACATATTTTCTATGTTAAAATCAACTACGCTCTACAAAATGGCAAATTTTGTAAAAAAAATGGCAAAAAATCTCAAAATTTTGATTGGATGTGTTTGGGGGAATGATGGGCGAAGGGAGGGGGGGGGGGCTAGTTGCCCTCCAATCACTTTCGACTATTAAAAAGGGCACTAGCCCTTTGAATTTCCAATCGAATTAGCCTATTTTTAAGTTTCTACGACAAGGCCTTCTATTAAAACCTTATATGCCCCCAGGGCATAATTTAAAACCCTTGTCCAAAGGGTTGTGGGGGATTGTCCTCCTCAAAAACCTATTTTATATCTGGAAATCAACTACGCTGAACAAAATGGCTACCTCAAAATTTTGATTTGATGTGTTTGGGGGTATGATGGGCGGGGGGGGGCTAGTTGCCCTCAAATCCTTTTTGACTATTAATAGGGGCACTAGCCCTTCGGATTCTCAATCAAAAGAGTCTATTTTTAATCTTTTACGAAAAAACATTCTTTAAAAATCTTAAATTCCCCCACGGCATAACTTAAAACACTTTCCTTGAAGGTCCTGGGGGATTGTCCTCCTCAAAAACATGTTTTCTATGTGAAAATCAACTGCGCTGAACAAAATGGCTATCTAAATATTTTGATTTGATGTGTTTGGGGTAATGATGGGCGTGGGGGGGGGGCTAGTTCTCCTCCAATCACTTTCGACTATTAAAAAGGGTAACAGCCCTTTGAATTTCCAATCAAATGAGCCTTTTTTGAAGTTTCTGTGACGCCGCCTTCTATAAAAACCGGATATGCCCCCAGGGTACAACTTAAACGCCTTGCCTTATAGGATTTGAGGTATTGTCCTCCTCAAAACTTATTGCAAATCAGGAAATCCACTGCGCTGAACAAAATGGCTAACTCAACTTTTTGATTGGATGTGTTTGGGGAAATGATGGGACTGGGGGGGGGGGAGTTGCCCTGCAATCATTTTCGACTATTAAAAAGGGCACTAGCCCTTTAATTTCCAATCGATTGAGCCTTTATTGAAGTTTCTACGAAAACGCCTTCTATAAAAACCTTATATGCTCCCAGGGCATAACTTAAAACCCTTGCCCTGAGGGTTGTGGGGGAGTGTCCTCCTCAAAAATATACTTTCTATATGGAAATCAACTACGCTGAACAAAATGGAGGGGGGAGGAGGGGAGCTAGTTACACTCCAATAACTTGTGACAATTAGAAAGGGTCCCTAGCCTTTTGAATTTCCAATCGAATGAGCCTTTTTTGAAGTTTCTACGACAACGCTTTCTATAAAACCTTATAATCACCCCGGGAATAGCTTAAAAACCTTGCCCTGAGGGTTGCGGGGGAGTATCCTCCTCAAAAATATATTTTCTATCTGGAAATTAACTACGCTGAACAAAATGGATATCTCAAAAATTTGATTGTATGTGTTTGGGGGACTAATTGGCGTGGGGGGGGGCGAGTTCCCCACCAATTACTTTCGACTATTAAAAAGGGCACTAGCTTTTTGAATTTCCAATCGAATGAGCCTTTTTTGAAGTTTCTACGACAACGCCTTCTATAAATACCTTATATGCCCCCAGGGCATAACTTAAAATCCTTGCCCTGGGGGTTCTGGGGGAGTGTCCTATTCAAAAACATATTTTTATCTGGAAATCAACTACGCCGAACAAAATGGCTATCACAAAATTTTGATTGGATGTGTTTGGGGGACTGATTGGCGTGGGGGGGGGGGCTAGTTGCCCACCAATCATTTTCGACTATTGAAAAGGGCAAAAGAACTCCCAATTTCCAATCGAATGATCCCCCCTTGAAGTTTCTACGACAACCCCTTCCATATGAAGTGCCTCTGGGAAAAAAATAAATAAATAATAATAATAAAACATTGGAGCCGTATGGCCTTTGCTATAGGCAACGCTACAGCGTTGCCTCTGATTATTTATTTTTTTTTCCCAGAGGCATTTCATATGGAAGGGGTTGTCGTAGAAGCTTCAAAGGGGGGCTCATTCGATTGGAAATCGAGATCTCTCGATTTCCAATCGAATGAGCCCCCTTTGAAGCTTCTACGACAACCCCTTCCATATGAAATGCCTCTGGGATAAAAATAATAATAATAGTAATCAGAGGCAACGCTGTAGCGTTGCCTATAGTAAAGGCCATACGGTTCCAATGTTTTATTATTTATTTATTTATATTTTTTCCCAGAGGCACTTCATATGGAAGGGGTTGTCGTAGAAACTTCAAGGGGGGGTCATTCGATTGGAAATCGAGAGTTCTAGTGCCATTTTTAATAGTCTAAAATGATTGGAGGGCAACTAGCCCCCCCCCCCACGCCCCCCCTTCCCCCAAACACAACCAAACCAAAATTTTAGATAGCGATTTTGTTGAGCGTAGTTGGTTTCCAGATAGAAAATATATTTTTGAGGAGGACACTCCCTCACAACCCTCAGGGCAAGGGTTTTAAGTTATGCCCTGGGGGCATATATGGTATTTGCAGAATGCGTTGTCGTAGAAACTTTAAAAAAGTCTCATTCGATTAAAAATTAACGATGCTCGTTTCCATTTTAATAGTCAAAAGTAATTGGAGGGCACCTAGCCCCCCCCCCCCGCGCCCAGTATTCCCCCAACCACATCCAATCAAAATTTTGAGATAGCCATTTTGTTCAGCGTAGTTGATTTCCAGATAGAAAACACATTTTTGATGAGGATACTCCCCGACAACCCTCAGGGCAAGGGTTTAAGTTATGCCCTGGGGGCATATAATGTTTTTATAGAAGGCGTTGTCGTAGAAACTTCAAAACAGGCTCATTCGATTGGAAATTAAAGAGCTAGTGCCCTTTTTTTTTATAGTCGAAAGTGATTGGAGTGTAACTAGCCCCCTCCCCCCCACGCCCATTATTTCCCCAAACAAATCCAATCACAGTTTTCAGATAGCCATTTTGTTCAGCGGAGTTGATTTCCAGATAGAAAATATATTTTTGAGGAGGACACTCCCCCACAACCCTCAGGGCAAGAGTCTTAAGTTCTGCCCTGGGGGCATATAAGGTTTTTATAGAAGGCGCTGTCGCATAAACTTCAAAACAGGCTAATTCGATTGGAAATTAAAGGGCTAGTGCCTTTTTTAATAGTCGAAAATGATCAGAGGGCAACTAGCCCCTCCCACGCACACCATTGCCCCAATCACATCCTTTCAAAATTTTGATATACCCATTTTGTTGAGTGTAGTCGAATCTTCAATAGGAAATGTGTTTCTGTGGATAATACTATCCAACAGCCCTCGGGGCACGCGTTTTAAGATATGCCTTGGGGGTATAAGGTTTTTATAGAAGGCGTAGTCGTAGAAACTTCAAAACATGCTCATTCGATTGGAAATTAGAGGGGTAGTGTCCTTTTTAATAGTCGGAAGTGATTGGAGGGCAACTAGCCCCCCCCCCATGCCCATCATTTCCGCAAACACATTCAATTAAAATTTTGAGATATCCATTTTGTTCAGCGTAGTTGATTTCCAAATAGAGAATATTTTTTTGAGGAGGATACTCCCCCAAAACCCTCAGGGCAAGCGTTTTAAGTTATGCCCTGGGGGTATATAAGGTTTTTATAGAAGGCGTAGTCGTAGAAACTTCAAAACATGCTCATTCGATTGGAAATTAGAGGGGTAGTGTCCTTTTTAATAGTCTAAAGTGATTGGAGTGCAACTAGCCCCCCCCCCCACGCCCATCATTTCCGCAAACACATTCAATCAAAATTTTGAGATAGCCATTTTGTTCAGCGTAGTTGATTTCCGGATAGAAAATATGTTTTTGAGGAGGACACTCCCCCAGAACCTTCAGGGCAAGGGTTTTAAGATATGCCCTGGGGGCATAAAAGGTTGTTATAGAAGGTGTTGTCGTAGAAACTTCAAAAAAGGCTCATTTGATTGGAAATTGAAAGGGATAGTGCCCTTTTTAATAGTCAAAAGTGATTGGAGGGCAACTAGCCCCCCTCCCCCCCAAGCCCACCAATCCTCCAAACACATCCAATCAAAATTTTGAGATAGCCATTTCGTTCAGCGTAGTTGATTTTCGGATAGAAAACATATTTTTGAGGAGGACAATCCCCCACAACCCTTAGGGCAAGGGTTTTAATTTATGCCCTGGGGGCATATAAGAGTTTTTATAGAAGGTGTTGTCATAGAAACTTCAAAAAAGGCTTATTCGATTGGAAATTCAAAGGGATAGTGCCATTTTTAATAATCAAAAGTGATTGGAGGGCAACTAGCCCCCGCCCTACGCCCATCATTCCCCAAACACATCCAATCAAAATTTCGAGATAGCCATTTTTTTCAGCGTAGTTGATTTCCATATTGAAAATATATTTTTGAGGAGGACACTCCCACACAACCCTCAGGGCTAGGGTTTTAAGTTTTTCCCTGGGGGAATATAAGGTTTTTATAGAAGGCGTTGTTGTAGAAACTTTAAAAAAGATTCATTCGATTGGAAATTCATAGGGCTAGTGCCCCTCTTAATAGTTAAAAGTGATTGGCGGGCAACTATGCCCTGGGGCATAACTTTTTAAGGGGGGTTTATAACTTATGAGAAGGGGTTTTGTATGGGAAGAACACATAGGAAATCTATTATAATTATCCAATTATAAGGTTAAAATACATACTCTGTGATAGATACAAAATTGCTTTGGCACACAAATTCCTATTAAGGTCAATTCCAAACAGTCGTGATCTCTTTGTGTCAGCAAGTGAAATGGTCTAAACCCCCTTATTGGAGCTATTTTTTCAATCTATTCATTGTTGTCAATCGCTATCCACAATTTATGCACGCTGTGTATTGGTCATATATACTGTTTTTTTCAAAGAGCTAATGGTATAGACTTTGAAAAAAGCCTCGTTCGATTTAAATTGAAAGTTGTATATACGTTTTTAAGGTCAAGAATAATCGGACAGTAAGCACCCCCCCCCCATGCCATAAAAACTTGAAACTTTTTGCAATAAAAAACGAGCAAGAATTAATCAAAAAAAATTTCCGAAAAATAAGTTTTTCAAAGAAAAGTAAATGCCATATTAAACTTAAGCTCAGGAGATACAAATACCTGTTAAAATTCAAACTCAAAATGATCAGAAAATACTATTAAAGAATAAATTAAACCAAAAACGAACCGAAATTAAATAAAAAATCATAGCAAAAAATATACAGTAAGTAATAATATAAATGTTTAAATAGATCTTAAAGCGAGTAATGCTTAGATTGAATATGAAAATCAAGCTTAAAACGAAAAAAAATATTTTGCTATTAAAGTATAAATGAAACTTAAAACGAACAGAAATTAAATAAACAATCAATGCGAACAAACATACAATATATATTATTGTAAATGAATAAATAAATCTTAAAACTAGTGAAACTGAAATTGAATATGCAAATCAAGTTTGAATCGAATAAAAATAACTACAAACAAGAGTTTGGGTATCGTCTCACTGCAGAAGCCTAAAACCTACTGCGTCATTGGCGCTTTACTGAAAACGAATTTTATTACAAGTGTTTTCTTTTGTACTTAATATTGAAAATAAATATTAAAATTACAGTAAAATTTTTAACTGATGAGCTTTTAGCAATTAATATCATTGTGCATCAAATATTCAGTTTAATTTATTAGATCTTTTCAAGATTGGTCAAGACAAATATAGTTTCACTACAAGCAAAATTTGGATACTACCTCCTTCTTTAACTGCAAAAACCTAAAGCCTTCTGCGTCATTGGTGCTTCACTGAAAACGAATTACTCGTATATTACAAATTTATTATTTTCCAGTTCTTACAGCATTGAAAATGAAAATAAAAATTACAGTGAAAAAAAAATCTTGAACTGATGGATCTTTCAACAATTAATATCATTATATATCTAATATTCAATTTGATTTTGTTTATACTTTCCAAGACTGTTCAAGACTCATATAGTTTTACCATTTTTTTTAACTCTGCCGTTTTTTGTAACTAATCGTGTTAGTTTGTTATGAAAACATTCCACGGTTTCTAGACATTTCAATTTGAGCGGAAAACTGCACCTCAAACTTTGTGGAACATGCATTTTCTTGCATGAAACACCAAAATATAATAAAATGTCAAGTTTCGGAGTGTTACACCTCTCGCAAGCAAGTACCATTGGTATTTTTGAATCCGCAAGGTCAATTTAGGGGGTGGAGGGTAGGCTAAATCTTATAGTAGCCCCATTCAGTCGTGGTATGATTCACATTTTCAACACCTGGCGTCCGGACTAACATATAATCTACCAAGCACACAACTACCCAAAATCAATATCAATAAATAAACGAAACCCAAACCGAACAAAATCTAAAATAAATATTAGATTCAAACTCAAAATGAGCATAAAGTAATATGAGAAGGGTTCAAAACCCCCTTTGGTTTCTAAAAGCCAGAATATAATTCGTACTTTATAGAAAAAAAATGTGAATTGCCAATTTAATATACATATGCTGATATTTATTCCGTAAAATCTTAATTAACTTTGGATTTCTTAAAGTTATAAAAGTAAGAATATTCCAAAGAATTGTTTTCAGCAAAGCACAAATGATGCAGTAAATTTTAAGCTTATGCAGTGACACGATGCCCAAACGCTTGTTGGTAGTTATTTTTATTCGATTCAAACTTGATCTGCATATTCAATTTCAGTTTCACTCGTTTTAAGATTTATTTATTCATTTACATTAATATATATTGTATGTTTGTTCGCATTGATTCTTTATTTAATTTCTGTTCGTTTTAAGTTTCATTTATACTTTAATAGCAAAATATTTGTTGTCGTTTCAAGCTTCATTTTCATATTCAATCAAATCATTACTCGCTTTAAGATCTATTTATTCATTTATATTATTGCTTGTTGTATGTTTTTTGCTATGATTGTTTATTTAATTTCTGTTCGTTTTGGGTTTCATTTATTCTTTAATAGTAATTTCTGGTCGTTTTGAGTTTGAATTTCCTGAGCTTAAGTTTAAAAGGGCCTTTACTTTTCTTTGAAAAACTTATTTTTCGGAAAGTTTTTCTTAATTAATTTTAACAAAATGGTTATCTCAAAATTTTTATCTGATATATTTGGGGAAAAAGGGCGTGGGGGGGGGGCACTTTAGCGCGAGGAGCAGACGAAAAACAAGATTTTTGAAAAAAAGTTAGGACCTTTTTTCGATAATTTGTTTCAGAACTGACAAGTAGGGAAAGAGTGGGGATGTAAAGTTTTGAGCACCTTTCGAAATTTATGTATAGACCGCGAGTTTATTTCTGAAAGTATAGCATAGAAGGTTTTTAGGGAAAGGGTGGTCGTGTAAACTTTAGAGGGTCTAATTCTATTGAAAATTAAAATTTCTAGTACTCAATTTAAGAGTCAAAGTGATTAGAGTAAATAGACCCCACCACGCCCCTTTTTCCCCAAATACATTAAAAGCCGTCCAATGTTTTCCTCCTTGGCTCACGATACTCATACCACCGGTTTCAAGTGGATCTAATTTTTTGTTAAAAGAATAGACAATGAAAGTATACCTCGGACAAACGAGAAATTTTAAACGAAAGGAAAGCTCCGACTCTCTGTAACGACAAGGTAAGTCAAAAACATGAAATGTCAAAGCATTGCTATATGGACCAGTTTGCAGAAGAAACTGTCAAGTTCTGGATAATTTCTATGGACTGACTCCAATTTTATAAGTCACATATAAGACCCCATATTGACTATGGGCTCATCGTCTATGGTGCATGTGCAAAGAGCTAGATGCAAAAAATTGAAACAATTCAAAATGATATAATACGTCTCATATTTGGTCTTAGGAAACCCACAAGCACCAAGTTTCTGCTCATTGAGAGTGGATTAACAGCAATAAGGGTGAGACGTAGCTTTCTCTCTATAAAATATCTTAGAAAAATTTAATCAAATCGCTCACACACTCTGCATAATTGCTTGAAAAATCCAGCTATGTATTGAGGCATTACAGATGAGTACGCCAATATTCAGAAGAAGTTCCTTGTACCTGTAAAGTCTATTGCACCTACTTTCCCCCAATCCCCTCCATAGAATTGGTCAATTCCCATAATAAATACTGATTTCTCAAAGTGGACTAAAGATTTAACCCCCATTGCTTTTGTCCAGAAAAAATTCGCTGAACTTAATATAATTACTTATAAAAACCATTTTAAAATTTTTGTTGATGAGTCCAAACTGAATGAGAAGGTAGCAAGTGGTGCTTTCCTTCCTCACCTGAACATTGTAATGGGTAAGAGATTGTATAATAATGTATCTATAATGTCTGCAGAGCTAAATGCCATAATCATGGCATTAGAATACCTTATGGAAAACCAACTTTTGATTGCTAATTCAAATAATATTATTGTTTATTCTGACTCTTTGTCAAGCCTTGAGTTGCTGTCTTCAGCTTCTCAGTATAAGTTTGATGTTGACACTTATCATTGTCTTAGTATTATCGATAATCTTGCTTCAAGTGGCATAAGAACTTATCTTCAGTATATTCCTAGCCACTCTGGTATAAGTGGTAATCATCAGGTTGATGAAATAGCAAAAAATGATATAAATATTGACCAGCCAAGTGGGAGACCAATCCCCATTAGAGATATTTACCGATGGAGACTATCAGATGTTATGTTTAATAAGAATAATCCTAATCTTTCCCCCTTTCCCAACAATGGATTTTTCTAAAATGTATCATAGAATTTGTTCTGGATCAAATGGACTAAATTTTTTTTGCATTCTCTTATCAGTTTCCTAATTCAAGTGGTTCAGTTCCCTTGTCCCCTCTTTACAGGTATTGTAATAATGAAAATTAAGCAATTGACTACTGCCTATTTGAATGTAATACGCTGACGTCTGCACAGCATACCTTGCATTGTAAACTGTTAAAGTGCTTCAAGCACCACAAAATCTCAGTATCAGCCGAGAACCTAGCTAACTATACCTGCACACAGAGCACAGAAATCGATATCTATCATCTTATATTTGAACTCCTTGAGTCAAAAGACCTACTGAAAGATATCTGAGGATATCTAATAAATAAAAGGCAACCAAGCCAGTAGCTCTGTAGCCCACAAAGTGAAGCAAAAGGAAAAGGGCTAAATAGTATCAACTGAAAAGCCTGCCTGTGTGAAATAGAAGAAGAAGACTGACCCGAATCAAGAATTTCATAGCATAAGCGAGCGTATTCGCACCTTTTAGCAATTTAGCTGCGGACTGAATTAAAGTAAACAAACTAATTTCTAACTGGTATAAAAAAAACAGCTGATTCCTGACTCTGTGCAAAAATAAACCAAGTCCAAGATGTAAAACTTCCCTGAATTGCTATGGACTGACTTGATGAAAAGCAAACTAAGCACAGATACAAAGTTCCGAATGCTGTGAATGGATTGATGCGAAAGCGAGCTAACTCTAAGTTGTAGGGGTTTTGTAGCCTTTCCGTGGACTGAGTCCGCAAAAAAGCGAGATAAATCCCAGTTCGGTTAGAATTTAAGCAATTGATAAGAAGCTAAAAAGATTTAAATCCTCAGTCTGGAGGATAATTTCCTGATTAGACACTTAGACTAGATGTTCAAGTGTCGTAAAAATTTAAATTGGATCCAATATTTTGTTTTTTCCCTAAATTATTGGCTCAGAGCAATTTATCAGTAAAGGGCTAGGTACACGTAGCTGATCTCGGGAACTGATTTCAGTATAAGTGGACAAACGATAGCGGTAAGAAAATTTTGTTGAAAGAAAAATCTATTGCGTATAATTTTCAAAACAAAAAAATCATGGACACAAATAGTCAACTGGAATTTATTAATAGTTGCTTGATTGATCTCAGCTTAGTTCTCAGTTTAGTTCTGAGCTCAGTTGTGGGGTCTTTCTCCACAGATGCCTCTGGCTGACTATTTATTTGTAGCCCTATTTTTTTGTGTAATGATCATGATGAAAATCAACGCTGATGTTGTAAATCGGCACCGAAACGTAGAAAACTTTTCAAGCTCAGATCGACGCCGATTTCGTTTAAAATCGGCGCTGATTTGGAATTCAGTTCCCGAAATCAGCTACGTGTGCCCAGCCCTTAAGCGGCCATGCCTAATATTTCATTGGCGACAGTTCACTATTAGAGACTTATATATTTAAAAGAAGTAGAAGAAAAATGATGATTCATTGAGGTTGATTTATCTATCATCTGTCGAGAATTTGTCAAAAGTCTGATCTTTTTAGGACTTCACCTTCTTTTTTCAGAATCTTCTAATGTAAGTACACCCCAAGAGTGACTTTCTCTGCATCTTGTCTGACTTCCATAACTTGGTGTTTCTCAGTAGGCTAGGCATAGATAGCAGGCTATACTAGGCTAGTAGGCTATTTCCTTTAGTTAGGGTAGCTCAGTGCAAAGTGATTCTTTATTGATAGTTAAAACTAGCCTAAACTCTCAGTTTAGGGATATTTAGCCTAGAGAAAAGTTAATACAAGTAACAGTAGGCCTAGGCCTATAGGCTAAGCTTAGAATTATGGCCATTGAGAAGGTGACATTGTTGTCTAATAAAAAAAGTCTTGGTAAATTTTTACCAAATCATATTATTGAGTTAGGAATAAAGTGAATACACGATTTGATGTGTTTTTTTTTATGCTGATTACAAATATAATAATCATTTCTATTAGAAATGAATTGTAGCCCCCCCCCTATATATGCCAATTCAGGTTATATATTTCTACATTAGGGGGGGGGGGTGGGGGTAAAGTTTAAACTTACCTCCCATTTACATCAGAAATAAAATTTGCCCCCAACCCCCCAAATGTAGAAATATATACCCTGAATCAGCATATATAGGGGGGGGGGGGGGTTTAAAATTCATTTACAATAAAAATGATTTTTATATTTGTAATCAGCAGAAAAAAAGGCATCAAATGGTATATTCACTTTATTTGAAACTCAATAATATGATTTGGTAAAAATTTACCCAAGTCTTAGGCCTACTTCATAATATGTAGAAAAATTGTATTTAACTCATTTGGAAGGTATTTCCACTACACCTAACCCCCTATACCCCCCACTTTCCTTGATGTACAAATATATAGCCCAAATTAGCCTATTCCCCATACATTTTGCCATGTATCACTCTTGTTTGGATTTATCAACTGCTCAACATTTACTGGCTGCCTGACCTATAAATTGAGTCAACACTGACAAAATCAAGACATTAAAAAACACATGGGAAATAGACTGTAGCCTATAATGTTGGCTAGGCTATATATTTGCTAATTAGGGGAGATGGAGAGTATAGTACATCTACTGGTAACCAGGGATGGCTTGAAAAATCCAGGTCAGGGGAGTGAGACCCTCTAATTTCAACAATGGGTGCCCATAAGCTGATTTTTAGGGGGGGGGGGCTTACCTGGTCTAATCTGCACTTCCAATATTGTATTTAGACCCTGGCACCATGCTCACACATGCATTGAGGCGCATGGATGACTACCACCAGTGTTGTAATGCTGCTGCCTGCCAAGGTGGCAGCATTTCACTGAGTTTGAATTGATTTGAGTCAGTTCTCTATTGTGCAACTGCAACATTGGACCTTTTCTTGTGTGGTTAAGAATTTTGATTTTCCTGCTTAGAAATCAAGTCCAGTTTTCAAAATTAAACAAACAAGTATGCACACAAATAGTTTGCAAGAATTCTTTGTGCTTCCAGGGTGAGTTTTATTCAACACTTGTTCTTGTAGCACATCCATTGAATTGACAGTTGCCTTTCAAACAGACACAGAGTCCTTGCCCTAGGCAGGTGTTTATAAATACTGAGGTTTTGATTCTGTGGCATAGCAGCATTACTTGAAATGGTAGGTTCTGAAAATTCTTAAGTTCCTAACTGTTAAACTCTGAATTTAACATTGAGGACAATTAATGTGTTTCTATATTTGTCATAAAACCACAGGAGGGGTAATAACTAGGAGTAGACTGGGAAGTGTCTAATTACAGGATGAGGACCTATTTCAGACATTGACAGAAATGAATAAGAAAGAAACTACAAATGCAGGTGTCCCTAATCATCATCTCAATAGTTATGTCTATTATACCACCTGGAAAATTAATTTTTCTCTACTAGATGTGTCTTAATTTTTTTAATATGTGTTTCATTAGGTTGAATATTTTACCCATACACAATGGTAACTGTTTTAAATGCACAGACAGTTAATAATTGAGGCCTAATTGTAATTGCAAATTTTTAGCTTGAGTCTAATCCTAGAAAATAGGCTATTGCCTAATCTTGAGCAAAGGATCTTAAAATAGAAGCATCTCAATTGTGGACAGATTCAATTCCTGACATGTGTTGTGAAAAAGAGTAATCATACTTAAATAGACTTGGCTATAAGATTGTAGTCAGCCAATCCCAACTATCTGCATCTGATCCAAGATTAAGAACCTGCTGTCCTTGTTTAGGGAAGATACATTTTAGTCAAAACATTTGTCCAAGATCACAAACTGTCCAAGTACCTAAGGTTTTTACCCTAAATCCTCTTTCATGTAATAGATATGATCTGTCTGTTCCAGCCACTTTCATACATTACCTCTCCCACTACTCATAGTTATCACACTGACCTCTGCAGTAGGTTCCACCTTCCAGCTTCTTTTGCTTTAGTGAGTATTTTCTTGTAGATTTGAACCGACTTTTCTACAAGCCCATTGGATCTTGGGTATATGGGGCTAGATGTTTTCAAGCTGATTCCCCAGGACTGAGCAAAATCTTTGAATTCCTGGGAGAAGAGTTGTGGACCGTTGTCAGAGGATATGAGCTGGGGAATCCCAAAATGTGAAAAAATGGTTTTCATTTTTTCTATAATGGTGGACAAAGTTTGGCTTGGCAATTTTTCAACTTCAAAAAACCTACTATAATAATCACTGATTATGAGGTAGCATGCTCTGTTCCACCCAAATAGGTCAATACTGAGGTGTTGCCATGGGATTGATGGTATCTGGCTGCTTCTTAGCAGTTCCTTCTGGTTGTTGGCAGCAAACTTCAAACATATTTCACAATTCTGGACAAACCTCTCTATATCAGCATTCATCTTTGGCCAGTATACAATCATTCTTCTGTGCATTTTAGTTTTGTCTATTCCCAGGTGAGCATGGTGGAGTTGGTGTAGAATGTTGATTCTCAGCATGTGAGGTATGATGATCTGCTGGCCTTTCAATAGCAGACCATTGTGGACACTCAGTTTGTGCTGGATATTCCAGAAGGCCAAAATTTCCATTGGGCAAGACTGACGTTTTGACGGCCAACCATCACGTACAAGGGATGCAAGTGTTGCTAGTTGGGCATCTTGGAGTGTCTCATGCTGGATTTCCTCAAGTTTAGAGTTGCTCACTGGTAAGGATTTCATCACTGTATGGACATAAACTTTGATGTCGTTCTGTAATTGAGTGTCCCTGTCAGGTAAGTGAAGACGTGAAAGTGCATCAGGTATTGGTATTTCTGCTCCAGGGCTGTATTGGACGTCTAAGTTGTAGGGCTGAATCTGTATCATCATTTGCTGGAGCTGGGTGGGTGCATCATGGAGTGGGCATGTCAGGATAGTCTTTAGTGGGTAATGGTCAGTTGTAACAAAGACTTTGCAACCATAGATGTAGTGGTGGAAGTGTTTGCATCCAAAAACGATGGCATACAGCTTTTTTTCCATCTGTGAACAGTTCTGCCTGTCTTGCTTAGCGCCCGTGAAGCAAAACCAAATATTTTACCTTTCAAGGATAGTTCAGCTCCCAGCCCGTGTTTCGATGCGTCGACCTTAAGGTTCAGTGTTTTGCAATCATGTTCAAAAAAAGATAAGCTGTCTGATATGGACTTTTTTATTTCTTCCATCAATGATTTGTGGACAGCTTCCCACTTGAATTCTGTGGCTTTTGTCAGGTCTCTCAATGGCTTGTTCTTTGAAGATAGATCAGGTATGCATTTTGATAGAAAATTCAACATTCCGAGTAACGTCTGTAGCTCCTCTTTTGACTTGGGATTCGGCATATCCCTTATTGCTTTTATTTTTTCAGGATCAGGCTTTATTCCTTCTTTGCTGATGATATGTCCAAAGTATTTGACCTGATCTTTTGCAAATTTGCATTTGTTGAATCAAATTCCGGTTTCTTTAGCTCTGTTGAGAACTGCAGTAAGCCTTTTGTCATGCTCTTTACTGGATTTTCTGTATACTAAGATATCATCCACAAGTATTCTGATGCCTTTAAGACCTTCAAATGCTTCTTCCATTTTCCTGTGGAACTCATCTTGTGCCAACACAAGGCCAAAGGGATATCTCTTCCATCTATAGCGTCCAAATATTGTGCTGAAAGTTATTAGGTATGAAGATCGAGTAAAGAGTGGTAGTATGCAATAGCCTGAGCGAGCGTCTAACTTGCTGAAAATAACTGCTCCATCTATCTCGGCAACAGCATCCTCAAAGGTTGGGATAGGGTAGTGTGGACATTTTATGGCTTTATTAAGGTCCATAGGATTAATAGATAATCTGACAGTTCCATCCTTTTTATCAACCATTACCCTGGTATTCGCCCAATCTGTTGGTTCGCAGGCCTTTTCAATGAGGTCAAAGGATTATAGTTTATCTTGTTAGCTTTTAAGAGTTTCTTGTATTGCTAGTTTTGCTGTTACAGATGGGTGTATAGTTGGGGTTGCAGTGTCCTTCAAACGTATCTTACATTCTGTTTCAACTTTCCCTATGCCCTTAAACATATTAACATTTTCAGCTTCTGGGGACTGTTCAATGTTCAGAACAAGCTTGATCAGGTTCAGGTCTTTGCTTGTTTTGAGGCCAAGTATGGGTGTGGTATTTGATTTGACTATGTAGAATACATGTGATTGTATAGGTCCATTTTTGTAGCTTCATGACAGGCTGCATACCCCAAGGTAGGGTATGGCTGACCCACAATAGCTGGTGAGTCGTTGAGTGGCTTTGGATAGCTTTGGCTTTTCTGACAGTTTACTTAAGTATTGCAATGGGAGTATGTTGACCTGAGCACCAGTGTCAACCTTAAATTTGATCTTCAGCTCTCTACTGACAGATATTTCTGCAAAGACTTCATCACTGCTGGAGTCTTTTCCAATTGTATATAGAAATACCTCGGTTTCTTCCTGATTTCGCAATTCACTAGTGAAACTAAGGCTCTCTGTTGCACCATTGCCAACAGCATTCACTGCCTTGCTTCTGCAGACTTTGGCAAAGTGGTTACTCTTTTTGCACTTTGAACATGTTTTTCCTTTAGCAGGGCATATGTGTTGGGGAGAGTATGTGCCAACACAGAAGTAGCACTCTGCTTTCTTATGAGGCGGATAGTATTTGCTTTTTGAAATGACATCCACTTCTTGCTTGATTTCTTTCTGTTCAAATGTTTTGAGTTGCGCTTGGGTCGATTCATGTGCATGACAAATTGTGACAGCTTGGGTAAGTGTAAGAGTGTCACCAATTCCCAAGAGTTTCTCACACAGCCTAGGATTTGTCACTCCACATACTATTTTGTCTCTCACCCTCTCACTTTCATTAGTATATCCAGCTGGTTTGACTAGAATTTTTAGTTCTGTTATGTATTTCTCAACATTTTCAGTATCTCTTTGGTCTCGCTTTTTGAAGATGTAGCATGAGAACACTTGGTTTTTCTTTGGGGCTGCATACTCTCTGAACTTTTTCAAATACACCTTGAATTTGTCTTTATCTGCTTCTGTGAGCTCAAATGTGCTGAATGTCTCTCGCCCTTGATTACCAACCCATATGAGAAGGTAGCCACATAGCACTTTCTCTGACTTTTCAGCAAGGGGACCTTTGCACATCAGTGTTGCATGACTCTCGAACTTGGTCCATTTAGAAGCAAGATCATTGGTGTTCCAGTTGATTGAAGGTTGACTTATATCCATGACTTCTGACACCATGTTGAATTCTTTGATTCAATAGTTTAATTTAGACCCAAGCACCTATAATAAAATAAGCACATAATAAGCACAAGCAAGCAATATAAGCAAAAGCATACACAAGTAATACATAAGCAAACACAAGCAAATATAATAGATAATGCTACATGTATGAACTGCTATTTGTGTATATTGAAAGACGTTTCTTCAAAGTGGACCACTGCTGGACACTCTTGTTAATGTCAATGACATTGGTCAGGTCTTTCTCATTCACCATCAGCATGAGGGAATCTAGTCTAGAATCAATAATGGCAGTTCCCAGCAAATTCTTAACAAACTTGAGCTTGCTAAATGTTCTTTCAGCAGCAGCAACTGCACTAGGTGCCATCACATCCAATTTGCAAATTTGATTTGCTTGCTTAAGCTGGTGTTGCCATCAATTTCCTTCACCTATGACTTCTCTGAAGCAAGTAGCAACATGGCAAAACTGAAACAGAACTTCAAAATCTGCATAAAAAGCAGTAGAATCTGGAGTTCTTTCTTGGTTTGGAAACAACTTTGTTGCTAGCTCAATATCTGCAATTGGAACCATTAGTTTTAAAGAAGGCTGAAGTAAGAACCAAAATGGCTGAAAGTTGACAAGAACCTTGGCCTATATTGACCCCTTCTCATCATTTGTGTTGATCAATGGCATGACAGCAAAAATTGCCATTAAGAGCCAGGGACAAACATTTGGAATATTTTCCTATATAATTTCTGTCCATTATAAATTTTAACACTGCTCAATACTTTCATTCCAGGCAAAAACTTACCTCCCAACTTGAATTAGGTATCCCAGTGTATTCAAAAGCACTCCTGTCCTGGGGAAAAAAATTCTGAGTACACAGCCAACTCTTACTTGTTCTTCCCAAAGCCGCGTTTTCAGACACTGCAGGTCTCATTGGACACATGTTGTGCAACAAGCGTTTTTAAAATGTGGGTTCTATCACCAAAGAACAATGTTGGAACCTGCTCTGCTGAAAACACCTTATGGTGGGATTGAAGACAAGAATTCAAAAATTGTATATTATGAACTTCTAAACCAATATAGACTCTAGTAACTTAAGGTTTAAAAAGAAAAAAATATAAATAAAAAAGTACAAAGATATTTGTTTGTTAGCTATGCTTCAGATTTTCATTGATTTTAACTGTTTTCCATAAAGATAATTTAAATTTTGTAAGCTGTTTCTATTATTGCATTTCAACTGCATCTTAAAGAGATGCATAAATTGGAAATATTGTGAAAGATTGAATTTATGGATACTGTAAACTTGGGTTTGTAGTTGATTTTTAAATTTAACGCCAATTACTATGAACCCCATGTTTGAACTTGGTACTAAAGCAGGTTCCAGATTTGAGAAACCTGGGTTTGAACATGATGGCATAAAACGGTTGATAGCAGACTCGTGTAGAACCCAGACTTCTGAAAACGACTGGTACAGAACTGGGTTTTAACCTTGTTGGAACCTGGTGCCTGAAAACGCAGCACAAGTAATGTTTCTGTCTTAATCTTGTATTGTAATCGATTTTTTTTCATTGTCCTGTATGCACTTGCCTTGAAGGGGTTTCTTGGGCTTCTCTTCTTTGAACTCTAATTACTTTTCCATTGTGCTTAGAAATTTCTTGCCTTCTTTTCTACACATAGTCAAAGTTTGACTGACACTCCATGTATGTAACCTTGTCTCTTGCTTTTTGTCTGTTCATATGATCTTTTCATGCTTCAGTTGAATATTCCGAACCTATTGAACCATCAAACAGAAATAAATCAAATGCGAACATAAACAGATTTTAAGGCAAGTTGCTAATATACCAGTCCATTCCCTTTAAACCTGGTTTAATTCAAATGACTCCGTTTAAATCCAAAATTGCTAAAAATAAAATTACAAAGCTAAATAGTGCTAAAATCAACCATTTCTCTACTGAGAAGTCAGAAAATCCCAAAGTCTTTTCAGGAGAAGGAAAATTCAATGTGGACTGTCTCTGACTGAATTGAGTGCCAAAGAACTGCAGAAGGTCAAAATAAACAACTTAAATGATTTCATAAAAAGTAGAGTTAGATCTGAGGTTTTTAAAGCATGAATTGCTACCAATCCAGTCCCTATAAACTATATTAAAAATAAACGACTCCATTTAAAAACGAAATAAAAAAAATAAATTAGATGATAAAAGAAAATGACTTTATTCTATTTAGATGCAAATTTGGTTTTTGGTATCTATGCCTGAAGCTGAGTTTTGTCAAGTTCAGCCATTCCTTTACTGTAAATTTTGGAAATACATAAGTCTTTCTATGAAAAGGAAATACAACTTAGACTGTCTCAGAACTGAGCACCTGGGACCTCAATGATGTCAAAAATAAACAACTTATATGGCTTTTTGAAAACCAGAGTGGTGAGATAACTTTATGCCTTTTTATGCTCTTTCATAATTCAATAATTGCTTCAGAGGGAAATTACATTTTGAGCCCTTAACAGGGCCCCAAAAGCTAAGACATTCCATAGGAGGCAAACCAAAAGTTTAATAATATGTTTCTTGTGATAACTGTCCAAATTCCAGCAAAATTGTTTTCATAGTAATATTAATATTTCAAGACAATGAAAATAATAATTACCATTCCTGGATCAGCTACAAATGATAATTTTTTCTCACTAGCCAGTTTTTTTTTGGAAACATATTTTTAAAGTTTTGTCTACTATGGGCTGTTTAGGGCCCTTTAAGGGCTCAAAATGTAATCCCCCCAAACAATAATTGAATTACAAAAGAGCATAAAAAGGGCATCAAGTAGTGTTCACTTTAATCCAGGTTAAATTATGTTGAAAACTGCATATTTACCAAAGTACCTTCAAAATAGATTAACTACAACTTTTCTGTATATTATACCTCAAATTACCTTAAATTGTGAGACCACTTCTTGACTTAGTAACCCGCCTTGCTGGCTCTTTTTACAAAGGTAACATGCAGTTGATTGAAGGTATATAAAGGAGGGCCACCAAGTGCATCTCTGGAATGGCAAGAAATCGTACAGTGAAAGGCTATCTAACCTAAAAATTCCATCTTTGACCTTCCATTGCAAACACAGTGACATGCTACTCACATATAAATTTGTAAATCAACCCCAAAATAAGCTCTTTTCTCAGTTACCCAACAAAAGACAAGCACAAGGTCATTCTAAGAAGCATAATTTGCATTTTGGAGTGAAATAAGGTCCAATGTTAGATCTGTTTGGCTCCAATGTTGAGATAGCTGTTAAAACACTTTGCACAAAATATATAAAAAATAAGGTTGTGACTGTGTTTGCAGCCCAGTGATGTGCCTTCTAACTAAGAGTGTGCTAGGATATATGCAATTTATGCCCACTTATTGACAGTGACCACAGATAGGTATGATTAAGGAGACCATTCTTCTGCAGTTTAGAGGAGGCACCACCACACAACATAGAGTATGCAAGTTGGTTGGGTATGATAAGCAGCATCAGCATCCTTGCCCAACTCTTTTATATAGACATGCATATTAATCACTATTTATGAGATACAACACAGATGATGGGCAGCCCCAGTTGTTTCTTGTAGGTTTGGTTTCCCATTCTTTTTTTAGTCTCCTTTTAAAAACTTTGGCTCATGTTGAAGACACTGTCTCCTTGCTTAAACAGTTCCAATCATTGATGAACCTTTGGCTAAAAAAAGTCTTGTCTAATTCTACAGTTAACTCTGGGCTTATGAAGCTTCTTAGAATGACCTTGTGCTTGTCTTTTGTTGGGTAACTGAGTAAAGAGCTTATTTTGGGGTTGATTTACAAATTTATATGTTAGTAGCATGTCACTGTGTTTGCAATGGAAGGTCAAAGATGGGATTTTTAGGTTAGATAGCCTTTCACTGTACGATTTCTTGCCATTCCAGAGATGCACTTGGTGGCCCTCCTTTATATACCTTCAATCAACTGCATGTTACCTTTGTAAAAAGAACCAGCAAGGCAGGTTACTAAGTCAAGAACTGGTCTCACAATCCCCATGTATAGCTTCAAGAAGATTGACTAGTAAGTGTTCTTTTAATAATTCCAAGGCTTGAATTTGCTTTGGAAACAGTTTGTGCAGAGTGTTTGTGGAACTTTTGAATATTATCCATAGTGACTCCCAGGTTTTTGCCACCAGTGCAAGTTGAGAAAGGAATGGGGGATGATATCTAGCTATCATTCATAGTGTATTGGTGCAGAGGATTATTCTGACCAAAATGAATGGTGACATTTTGATATGTCAAAAGAGATATGCCACCTGTTTTCCCATGCCTGTATGTGATCAAGGTCAGATTGCATTTATGATTTGTTGGTTCACCAAATAGTTTTGAATCCTCAGTGTAAAGGGCTAAGTGGTTGCTGACTTCAGGAATCATATCATTTATATAAAGAAGAAACAATGCGAGTCCCAGAACATGAAATAACTAATGGTTTCTTAATATGTTTCTTTCTCAATAGGCCCAATTCTGGGCTTATGCCTGAATTACTGTTGATAGTAAACTTTAATGTTGGACATAATCCTCCAGCTGCTTAGGGACCAGTATAACTTGAAACAGCTGCCTTGGTATACCCACCATTTGTAAATTTTGATATTTTAGACCCACTATTGGGTGAAGTTTAGTACAGTTTTGAATTTGAAGTATCTTAAATTACCTTAAATCACACTGACCAGCAAGATAGGTGGTATTGAGCCTCCTGTAGAGACTCACTTGGGGTGTGAACTTCATCAAGGTTAGGCAGCATCCCAAGTTAGCCTCCATTCAACATTTTTCCAGTCCAAATCAATGCCCTTCTTGAATGATTCAGCTGTTTTGAACAGTTTGTTTGATTCAGCTGTTTGATTCAGCTGGTTTGAACAGTGGCATCTAAGAGGCTATTTCATAGTGCCACAGAGTGAACAACATAGAAGTTCTGACACACACATTGCTTTTTTCTTGGAATCTGTAGTTTCTGGCTGTGTCCCCTTTAGGAGCTGTAGAGTGGTGAAGAGAGACCTGAACTTAGACTTGGGTGTTCAAGCAACTTACAAGTCATGATGACATTTCCTCTTTTTCTTCTGTATACCAGTGCAGGGAGTTTTAGGGATCTAAGGCAATCCTTATAAGGTTTTTTCTTGTAGGTGTGGAACGAGCTTGGTAGCTTGGTGCTGAACATTAAATGCTTTAGCATCCATCATGTACTGGGGATATGCCAAAGTAATATTAAGCTGTAAATGAGGGCAGAATAATGCCTTATAGTTATCCTGTAAGTTATAATGCCTTCTAGAGTTTGCCTACCATACATGGCTTCCTGGTGGTGAATGTTCTCTTAATGAGTCCAATGGCCCAGTTTGCTTTTGCGCCTTGACTTCATGTATGTCTATGGAACTTAAGCTCAACAATAATGCCTATCCTTTTTCTTTAGTTACCACACCAAGTTGGCTGTTCTAATGGTATATGATTGGTTAGTTTTTTGTTTAACAAGATGAAGAACTTTACATTTGGATGTGGTGAACTGCAGGCCCCCGTTTTTGAACCATCTTGAAAGTGTGTTGAGGGTGGGAAAGAGGGGTGAACCCCGGGGGGGGGGGATAATGGAGATACCCCCCTAAATTTGGGAAATTTGTCTTGTAGGGTCAACGTCCTTATAGATCTTGTGTAATAAAAAAGGATAATGTATGCTGTAAATCTTATTGTGATGAGGATAAAAACTGAATTATTTATTCATTTTATAAAATAAATTTAAAACACAACTGTCTTAAAAGCTAAGCATATTCATTATGGATTTTAATCCCATTGATGTAGAGAACTGCATGCACAACAAGTGGGTAATGTGTGACAATCTCCACACAAGAATTTTTGTTTTGTGAAAATGCAGTTGGGAACCAGGCTGCTGCCAAGTAAGCCACATGCTATTATAACCTCAGTCTCTAAGATTGTTGAACTGCATTTAAGTCACGTGTGGGCTTTTTCAGTTTTTATATAGAACTTATTTGTTATTTAGAACATATAGAACATTTGTTATTTAGTCAAGTTCAAGTTCCATTTATTTCCATTTATTTCCATAAATAACAATAACAAAAACAATATCCATCATTAAATAACAGTCATCCATCATTTCACAACAGAAATAAACAATTATAGACTTTTTCAAAAAGAAACAGCTGGTTGATAGCAGACCTTGGTTGGTTGATACAAACCTTAGTTGGAATGGGAAAAAATTAAAATACTGAAGGGAGCAAGGTTATAATGGAGCTTCATCTATGAGCGGTCGGTTTCAAGGTTGTGCTGCTATACTCTATGAAAGTTTTCCCCATGCAGTCTATGTTCACTGTGCAAGTCATTCTTTCCCTGTGTCATTCGTACAACATACTTGTTATAATAAATTTTCTACGGAATTTTGAAAGAAGTAATTAATTTATTTAGAATTTCATCTAAATGTCCTGCAATTTTCAGACAAATTGTTCAAGAAAGTAATCTTATCACAGGGACAAAATGAGTAAGATTGAAAAAATTTTGTGAGACTATATGGGAGGGGCACTTAAAAGCAATCATTTCGTTTAGAGATGTCCATTATTATCTATAAGGCTACGAGGGAAATTCAAGAACATCCTGATTCAGACTCTGAATCTTCAAGCAAAACTTATTCTTCGCTATCTGCTCTTGAGAGATGCAGTTTTGTTGCAGCTATGGTTATTGTTAGTAAAGTTTTTAGTCTGTCACACAATTTGTTGACAATATTTTGCAATCAAAAAGTATAGATGTCGCATTCTTTCTCAAACATGTTGATGGTCTTAAAAGCAAAGTTAGAGATATGAGAGAGAGGAGTGAAGCTATGTTTCATCCTCTTTTTCTGAAGGGACTGAAATGGGTCAAGATGCTGAAATCAGCATTGGAATGCCCAGATGAGCTCCTAAACAAACTTATAGGAATAATTACGCAACTGCGTAAAAGGGTCTTAAAACGTATTACCGACTTTCTGTGTTTATCCCATTTATGGACTGCTTTCTGCAGCAGCTGCATCAAAGACTCCTTAGCCATAGAAAGTCGCTGGAGTCACTGTAGTACCTATTTGTTCAGATCTGTATTTCCCTCGACAAAGAAAAAAACAAAGGATATATCAGATACTCTGACTAATTTTTGGTATCTTGATGCAGACAGCTATAGGGAAAAATTGTAAGCTGAATTAGTTCTGTGGAAAACAATATGGATGCATTCGAGAAACATGACACAAAAATGTCTCCTAACGTGCTTAAAAAAATGCGATAAGAACATTTTCCTTATCAATATTTGAAGATTGGTGCAACAATTCCCGTCACTACGTCTACGTGCGAGCGTTCTTGTTCTACCCTGAGAAGAGTGAAATCTTATACCAGGAGTGCCTCGGGTCAGGAAAGGCATTAATGGATTGGCCTTAGTATCCATACACAGGGTTGTTCCAGTAAATGCAGCATACGTTTTGGAGAAACTAGCCCACAACAAAAAAGGGGGCTTGGTTTTATTTTATAATTACATATTCACAGTGTTGTCTCAATAAAGAATGTTCCTTATATTCTAAAAACTTTAATTATCTTTTTTAACCAGTAAAATAAAAGTTTAAAATAGGGATAAAATCCCTTTTAATAGACAGTGTATAGAAATTCACAAAAAATACCAGATATTTTGGTCACTGTATATGTGACCAAAATATCTGGTATTTTTGTGAATTTCTATACACTGTCTATTAAAAAGGATTTATCCCTATTTTGAACTTTTATTTTATCGTCATGGAAAGGCAGTGTGGTCTCCGAAATTATCTTAGACATTACTACCATCTCTCTGTCAAAATATCCATCCCCCTCCGAAATTTATTGCTGGGTTTGCCCCTGTGTTGAGGTCTTTCTAAATGGCTGAGGGTTCTTCATTACATCTGGCTAGCCCTAGTAGTTTATGGTCATTAGCATATATTATCAGAGGATTCTTCAGATTTGTTGGACAGTGATTGGCATACACAATAAACAGTGTAGGCCCCAAGATGGTTCATTGCAGGACACCACTAAGAACTACAGCTGACTCAGGGAAGATGGTACCATTTTCGGTATTTATAAGAACCTTCTGTATTCTATTTGCTAAGAATGTCTTAATCCAGCCTATAAGCTATGCATGGATTCCATAAGCATTTAGCTTAAATAAAAGGAGGCTGTGTTGCACCTTGTCGAAAGCTTTTGCTTGATCTAGAAGGATGATGTCCACAGGAAGGTCTATGTCAAGGAGTTTAATGATAATATCATAAGACTCAATGAGGTTAGTTCAATGGGGTGACCTTTGTTGACTGAAAATCCAAGCTGACTTTTTCTGAGTAACTGATTATTATATAGATGATTGACCAACTAATCATTTAATATACCTTCCAGAACCTTGCACAGTACAGAAGTAAGGCTGATGGGCTGGTAGTTGCTTGCTAGGACCTTTTCTCCCTTCATAAAAATGGGCTTGATATGGGAAAGATTCCAGTCACTAGGGAGGACTTTTGGTGTTTAGGTTTTTTGGAATATCTTAGCAATAGGTTCTATTAAAATTTTGGCAGTTACTTAGAGTCATTGTTGTGAATTATTATCTGACCCAGCAGCTTTATTCTCATAAAGATTTTTGCTCCTTTTGAGGACATTTTCAGTGGTTATAACATGAAGAGGCATAGATGTAAGAATCAAGGATGATGGTATTGCAAGTGGTAGATTGGGTAATGACTTGGTAGAGAAATTTGTGGCAAAGCTATCATTCAGCATATCAGCAATGCATTTAGGATTAGTAACCTTAGTGTTTTCCACTTTGTTAAGGTGAGGGATGCACCGCCTTGAGGGGTTTGCAGAGGAGACATAATGTCAAAACCTTTTTGGATTTGTTTTTGATTCAGCAGTAATCTTCATGTTCTTTAACTATCTTTCTGGTGTGGTTTCTCAGCTTATTTTGGCACTTTCTTTTCATCTTTCCTTTCCATTTGCTTGTTCAATATCCTTTCATGTAACTAGGCTACTAAATTAAGGCAATGAATTATGTGTATACTATGGCCAAAATAGGTTTTGTATTGACATTGGTAAACAATATGGCCACATACTAGACAATAGGTAAACTCAGTTTCAGACAAGTGGCAAGCCTAACAATATCTAAAGAATAGTTTAAGAACAACATTTGAATAGCCTATGCAATTAGGCTATATAAGGGTTAGCTATAGCAACAGAGGAGAGAATCACAGGTGGCATAACCCACAAATTAGCATATGTATATCTTTTAAATGATAAAAAATATTGTTATTTTACTTTCTTGCTATTAAACATATTATTTAGATAGTATTTTATGAACTAAAAGAGGAATATTGCTTTTGGAGTGAAAACTTTCAACATTTTAAGTTTGAAATTGCTTTTTTTGCATTTAACTCTTTCATATTTGGTAAGAATCTTTTGATAGTTGAAGGCTCTTTTACTACAGCCTAGATAGTGTGTCAACCCCAGAAGCATAGTTATTTGATCTTTGAACTTTTGTGAACAAAGTGGCTATCAGTAAAATTTGATCTGATGCATTTGGGGAAAAAAGGGCATGGGGGGACTGGTTGTCTTTTGATCACTTTTGACTCTTAACAAGGGCACTAATACTTATGATTTCCAATTAAAGCTTATACAACCACCCTTTCTATAAAAACCTTATATGTTAATAATAAACAACTTGCGTAACTTACAGCCCTTGCGCCAGGGGATGGGATGGGGGTTCAGCCTTGGATTTATATTAGTTTGGCATTTGCAGAATTTTAAAAAATTTCATTATGGAGGTGGCTATAAGGCTTTACTAACTTTGGAGGGGCTATTTCAATTTCGAATTGATTGAATCCCCTCCAAAGTTTATATGACCACCCCTTCCATAAAAACATTATATATTAACAATGAGCAACTACCATAACTTATAATCCTTGCTTTGGGGGCAGGGGGAGATGTCAACCCTGGAGGTTTAGTTATTTTGCCTTTGGGCTATTTTGAGCAAAATTGCTATCTCAAATTTTTTATCAGATCTATTTGGGGGAAAAGGTTTTAGAGGGTGCTGGTTGACTTCCAATCACTTTTAATTCTTGATAAAGGAACTAGAACTTTCAATTTCAAATCAAATGAGTCTCCACCAAATTTTATACAACCACCCCTTCTATAAAAACCTTAGATGTTAACAATGGGCAACTAGCATAACCTATAGCAATTGCCCCAGGGTCAGTGGGGTTGTAGACTCTGGAGGCATTGTTATTTTGCCTTTGGACTATTTTTAACAAAATGGCTGTCTCGAAATTTTGATCAGATCCATTTGGGAAAAAAGGGTGCAAGGGGGAAAGGCTGATTTCCCTCTGATCAGTTTTGACTCTTTAAAAGGGACCTAGAACTTCCAATTTCCAATCAAATGAGCCTTTTCCAAAATTTATACAATCACCTCTTCCTTAAAAAACCTTATTTGCCCTCAGGCATAACTTACAACCCTTGCCCCCAGGCCCTGGGGTTATTTCAACCCTGGAAGTATTGCTGTGTGACCTTTGGACTATTTTGAACAAAACAGCTATCTCAAAATTTGGATTGGTTGAATCTGGGGAAAAGAGGACACGGAGGACTAGTTGCCCTCCAATCACTTTTGACTCTCAAAAAGGGGACTTGAACTTTCTATTTCTAATCAAATGAGCCTCCTCCAAAGTCAACAAAACCACCCCTTTCATAAAAACTTTATATGGCTTCAGAGCGTTTACAACACTTGCCTTGGCTATGTGGGGTTGTGTTAACCCTGGAGGCATTGTTATATAGTCTTTGGACTATTCTGAACAAAATGGCTATTTCAAAGTTTTGATTGGATGCATTTGAGAAAAAAAAATGACTGGGGAGGGGCTAGTTGTCCTCCAATAACTTTTGAATCTTAGAAAGAGAACTTGAACTTTCAATTTCCAATAACATGAACCTCCTCCAAAGTTTATAATACCATCCCTTCAATAAAAACCTTATAAGCCCCTGGGAATAACTTTCAAACCTTGCCCCTGTGCTTTTTTTTGGGGGGGGGGGATGTGATGACCCCGAGTCATTGTTATATAATAGTTGGACTATTTTTTTTTACAAAATGGCTATCTCAAAATTTCAATTAGATGTATTTAGGGAAAAGAGGGCTTGGAGGAGCCTAGTAGCCCTCCAAGCACTTTTGAATCTAAAAAAGGGCACTAGAACTTCCGATTTCCAATCAAATGAGCCCCCTCCAAAGTTTATACGACCACTCCTTCCATATGAATAAGAAAAATAAACACAATATTGAAGTTGTATGCCCTTTATTATAGGCAACGCTATAGCATTGCCTCTGATTAATGGCTCCTGAGGTGGACCTAAAACCTTTTTCAGTCATGTAATTTTTATTCTTTTTCCACTGAGGACAGCTGAGTGGAGGTCTAGACTGAAATGTTTGCATTTTTTCTTGTTTTATTGACTGTGAATTTCTTCTTTTTTTTGCTCCATGTTTTCTCTTATTGATGTACGTGTCCCATATAAATCAAACGTGTGACATGTTGTCTGTACTGTTTACCAAAGATTATTGGAGGCAGAGTGTAAACCTTGTTTCCCAAAGAGGGTAGAATAGTCTTACAGAGCATAAGAGTATGTACTGTTAAGTTCAGATACAAATTGTTTATGATGTTGACCCAAGTGTGTAGGAGACAGAGCTTATGCACTTTGATAAAAGGGAATCAGAGATAGAATATATAGTAAGTCGAGAGAGGCACTGTACATATTGACAATGCTGGGACCTGAAGGAGCTAGATGAGTGTTATTCTATGGGCCTCACTTTGGGCCCTCTAATAATCCAGATTGAATACTCTTGTATGACTAATTTCAGTAAGAACATGTGACATGTTGACATTAAAGCATATCTATAAAGCCTCTATTTTATATGGGCAATATATTATTATTATGGCAGCAAGTCAAGCAGATTTGTTGGACCTTTCTGTTATTTTGAATCAAAATGGCCATCTTGAAAGTTTGATTTGATGCCATGTGATGCTGGGAAAGGGGGCTTTGAATGGTTGTTATGTTGTGTTCCAATCGGTTTCAACTCTTAAAAGGGCAGTAGAACTTATAATTGACAATGAAACATGCCCTCTACCAAGTTTTTATGACCACTCATTCTATATCATAAGGCCTAAAAAGAAACAAAAAAATATTGGAGACATATGGCTCCAAAAAATTTTGGGAAAAGGCTTTGAAAACTTTGTTCTAGAGAAGCGTCATTTTTCTTCTTATATTACATGCTTTATCTGGTTGATCATCTCAGGTTGAGGGGGCTTTTCATGCCCTTCTCTTATTGGTGTAATTCAGTTTATATTAGTTAATTTGATTTAAATAAATAACGATTTTATTTTCAAACGTCATGCCGATCAGCAGCAGTTCTTATCATAATAAGGCACTAAATATATAAAACATATGAAAATCACGGCCATAGCCATTGTCATGCAAAATTATAAATTGATTTTAAATATCATAAGTTCAAACTAAACAGAGTCAAACGAATAAAAAGAATAAAAGAATAATGAACTAAAGAAAATAAATATATACAATTATCGACGAGTGGGTACAGAATTAAAAAACTTGATGAACGAGGGAACAAGACTTTGAACAACTAATTTAGTTTGAGACCTTTTCATTCTTGAGTTGTATGAAATGCCTTTAAAAGTTTTGTCAGGATGTGATAAGACCTGTTCTTTTGCCATATTTATTGCTTTTTTTATTTTCAGAAATAAAATGGAAGGTCAGTTTGGTGCTGGTCCCTATGTGGGTGGAGGAACAACAACTACCACTACTACTCAGTCAACTGCCGTTAATACCTCTCTGAGATTTGATAAAGAGTATTTGCGTTCAATTCCTGGAATGCTAAAAGCAGTCGTTATGGTAGGGTTATTTTGTTTTTCTTTTGTAAATTGTGTATTTTCTGCTTAAAAAAAGGATATTACTTGAGGGAATATAAGGGGACTATGACCCTGCATTGTTATCCTGAACACGTGAAAATTGTGCTAAACTTGCTTTCTGATGATCTATCATCTCCATGTTCTTATTATTTTGTACAAAATGGTATTTAGTTCTGGCTTTGTTATTGTCTAACCTCCCCATTGGTATTAAGTATCATGCTAGTGTAAGCTGTCATGGATTATTCTTTTTCTGTTCATTTACCTCTGTCCTTTATTGTAACGTTGAAAACTTCTGGAATACTGGGTCCTTGTAAACGTTGTTCGCGAATATATTATAATTGTGGAAATATACCTACAGAATTATTTTCTTTATTCTGAAGCTAACTAAATCAGAGTTCTATTTCATGTTCTACAACACAATGCGAATACTAACTGCGGTCAGTTGAGATAAATACATACTGTGCTGGAATATTCTTGCTTTGTATGTTTAAGAATGCACATTATGTTTGTTTGTTTTTGGCAAATTCGAACATGGATAAAGGATAGTCATCTAACTCCGAAATTGATGTCTCCATGTGAGTACAAAGCTGTGGCTCCAGATTTTGCATGATGTTTTTAGATGGAAAATGGGATTAATAATTAAAATCAGAATCATTACCATGTGTTAGATTAAGTGTTAGATGCAACGCATAAGAAAAGTTTTGGACAAAAAGTCTTAAAAACCGAAATTTGATTTAAATGCAATGCTCAAAAACTTGAAAACAAATTGTAGCTCGCATTTTGCCATTAAGTTTGATGCACAAAATCTAAACCAAAATAATAATATGGAACTGAAATCAATTTTTTTTTCATTTTTTGATGGTTTTATTGAATGATCGTTTTTACGAATGAAAGATCTTTTCCCTCCGTGGATCAGTTTGCGCCAATTGTATATATATTTTTTTTTTTTGTGGTGGTTTTATTGTTTTTTTTAGTTTTAACTTGTCTTATTTTCTATTGGTCTTCTTTTGTCTCTCGTACCTATTATGCCCTTTATTTTATATAGGTAAACTGTTCATATTTTTTTGCATTTGCCTTTTTTTGTCTCTACATTGGCCGCAGTCTCGTTTGTTGTTTTTTTTTTTCATTTTTTTATTTATCTTTGTCGTTTTTTTTTATCGTTTTTAACAATGGTAATCTCCCAGGCAATTAAAAAGTTGAAAAAAGTATATTAGGTTAGGTTCTGATAACATTTAGGTTAGGGTGTGCACCTGGCTTTTAGTGATGAAACGCTATACCAACATATTTTTATGTTATTACACATAGCCTAATACTGTAATGAACCAATATGCACGTTGGAGGTGTTTTAGTGGGGGATTAGTTCATGATTTTATTGAAGATTGGGGGATTTTTACCACTATGATATTAAGTAGGCTATTGGAGGGGTGAAGTAACCATGTAAAGAAGGGCTTTCTCATTCTATTGTTGGATTCTTGCACAATATGCAAAGTGATCTTAACCTTTATATGGATGGAGATGAGGATATGGTGGGTGCTGAAATGCCTGTATATTAGGGAACTAAATAAGGCGGAATAACGTCTCTGAACGTGCGTAATAGTAGTATTAATAACGTCCAGCTTTCGTTGTAACTAGTCCGATTTTGAAGCATGTAGAATGTTTATCTTTTTGGTTTTGAAGAAGACTTGTTGAATCTGTTTCATTTGTGTTCTTCATTCAATGTACTTCCCTTTTCCATGAAAAAAACTAATGATGATGTTAGTCTTCAATTCGACCTAGGCAAACTTGCTGTGTTGCTTTTTAATTGTCCAAGCCTTAAGGAGGTCTTTTTGGAACACTACAATCACAACATCAAGTTAAATAATGTTAAATAATAATCAAGTTAAATAATCACACCATCAAGTTAAAAAATAGGCTAGCCTATTGATTGTACTCTGGTTTTTGATCATGTTCCTATGAAAATCTGTATGCTGGCTCTGTTAAAAGTAAGAGAAACCTATGTTGAACGTTTTCGTAGTATTTTTACTGGGCTGGTGCACTTACTATGCTTCCTTCTTTTAAGCTCTTGAGCTGTTGAGCCGTTGTTGGTGGTTTAAAAGCCCTTAGCTCTTATAGATTGAAGGTTCAGAAATGGTGCTACAAGCCTTCTGGAATGAGTTTTTTTCTTTATTATTTTTTAATGTGTTTTTGAATATTTTGTATTTTTAGATGATTAAAATTTAGTGCAAAAATGAGCATCCATAAAAATTTAGTTTAATTTTTTTTATATTTTGTCAGGTCATAAACATTATTGCCTTCATTTGTGTTAGCAGCTCTGATTTTCATTACCATTCCAATGCTACTTGGATGTCATTCTGTGCCTGGGCTGGTTTCTTTACAACTGGAACGCTGCTCCTGTTTTACTGTCTTCATCTGATCGAGAAGTTTCATTTCATCCCTTGGCTACTTGTGGTAAGCTTTATAGAATGTTGCTGACACTTCCATGAGCATAATATCTTATTAAAAGCGGATTTGGAAGATACCAATAAAAATAACTGTTTCAGACGCTAATCTGGCCAAAATGTCAGGATGTGTCAATGTGAAGTATGCTGTTAAAAACTCACACAGCTTCTACTTGATAGCAAGGCCGTACCCAGAGGGGGTTTGACCCCCCCCTGCCCCGAAATAGTTGTTTAACTCATAAAAACTTAACAAAAATGGCTATAAACAAATTTTGTATGCTTTTTTGAGGTTTGTTTTGCGTACCCCCCCCCCACCCAAAAAAAAAATCTTTGAGTAAAACCCCCTCCGAAGAAAAACCCTGGGTACGGCCTTGCTTGATAGTTTCTATAGCTTCAAGTTTTTGCAAAATCTCGGCGTTTTAGGTTTTGAGACAGTCGTTTAGAGGTTTGCCATGTTCAAATGCGTATGCTAAAATAAAAAATAAGACTTTCTTTCGCTTACGAATTCCTAATGATATTTATTTATTTATTTTGTAGGATTCCTTGTATATTAAACAGAAAAAAAACTTACTAATTATTTTGTGCTAGGACGAAGATTATGAACCAATTTTGTCAGTCGATCATAAAAACTTGCATTATGATGACCTCCATAAACAAAAACAGGATTCTTTTGGAAAACCAAAAACAACCAAATTTTGCAAAAAGTAAAACTATAAAGGTTATTGCATACGAACTTTGAGTAACAGAAAATGTAGGTTACATCTGTGAATTCAATGCATAGAAAAAAAAACGAAACTTCTTGGGACACAAACTGGGTCGTGCTGTGTAACATCACTTGATTTCGGACAACCAAGATTTCTCATGAACATTTTTACACCTAGGCCTATTCAAAAGTTCTGTCCTCACCACCTCGTAAAAAAAATACTATCTTTCCAAATTGTCCATTTCCATTACACATTTGAATGAAAGTGTTTCTTGAAAAAAACAAAACACTGTGTTTTGCAACACACTCGGTGTTGTAATTAGCTGTCAATAGTAATATTGACAACTTATTGCAACACCAATCCGATTGAGGCCAATGTAGCTGTGTACGTTCCTCCTCCATATCTACTCAGTTCAGAGCTCCACTTCCTCGATCAAATTTCTACTTACTTGAAATCTATTCTAATAATTGAAGATGTGATTCATAAGTGAAGATGAATAGGTGACGTTGGGTAACGAAAAGATGGATCAAGCGGACAGCTTCACTTACCTTGCCAGTATTATAAGTGAAGACGGTGAGTGCAGTGAAGATTTTAAAAGTAGAATAGCCAAGGCCCAGGTGTTTTTTTTTACAGTTGAAAAAAAGTTTGGAAGAATAAGAAGATAAGTCTGCGAACCAAGATTAGAATATTGGAAGCTGCAGTGGCGACAGTGGTCAAATATGGCTCTGAAGCATGGGCGCTCCGAAAAAGAGAGGAAGATTTGCTAGATGTTTTCCAGAAAAATTGCCTACGGATTGTTTTGGGTACTCTACTGACATACCATATTTCAAATAGTAGGCCGTACGAAAAGTGTGGTTCAATCTCGCTTTCTAGGGCTATAATGAGAGAAAGGTTGAGATGGTTAGCACACGTTTTACGGATGAAGGATGACAGATTGCCAAAAATTGCCCTTTTCGGCCAACCGTCTAGGACTTAACGGAATGCAGGTTGCCCTCGGTTGGAATGGGAGGATGTCTTAAGGAAAGATTTAAGGGAAATAGGAACTTACTGAGAGGGTGTAAAGAGGGAGGCTTTGGATAGATCGGGATGCGTAGTTTTGTTGGCCTCAGGTGGCTTGGTACTGCGGTGAGTTGTTAGTAGTAGTTGCATTCCACTTGAGAACGATCTGGTTTTTAGTTAGGCCCAACCTGATTGCCAAAAGCACACTTCCGGGTAACCTATACTTCTTCACCCATAAAACGCGATCTAGCCATTCTAACCTTTTTTTTTTCAAAGTAAGATTAAACCAAATTTTACATGCACTTTAATGCTTGATAGATGGTGATTTTGGCACCAGAGGTCTTGTTATTCTTTGCTATACCTAAAAGATTCACATTTTTATTGCAAGTTCGTCTCATAATCTATAGGATGTTCGCACTATTATAGCAAAAAGGGAGCAATTTAGCTTATATTTGAGAGCCATTATGTATTTGGGAAATAAGAGACCAAAACTTTTGTGGGCTTAACTTAACTTATATTTTGAACCCTATAAATGGTCTATCTAACTCAAAATCGCAAATATTGTGTATACCATAATACACTTCGATTTTAAAAGGCTGAGGTAAGCTCTTTGTACTTGTACTAATACTCTTTCATTAAGGACGTTTGAAACCATAAGTGTCATTTGCGAGTTGCAGTGTCGGCTGAGAGTTGCAAAGACAAATGGCCCATTAGCTAACTTTTCCACCACCACACGGAGCCTCCGAAGCTCTGATGGTAAAGATTGACAGGGATTCTTAAGCGTGTAAATAGTCCGAAAAGCTAACGAGAGGCTAGTTTGAAACAAAGGAAACTTATAATCTCTTACTAATTGTTAAATAAATCGCTGTCTAATCAATATACGTATAGCATAAATAATGTATATTTCGTATCCGCAAAGATTTGAATCAAGACATTTAGCACAGCAGGAAACTTTCAAAACTGTCAAATTATTCAATGATAGTTCTTTTTAGCTGATTTTTAATGTTTTCCAAGCAGGTATACTAGAATATTTTTAGGGGCTGCCATTTCTTGAACTTTAAAAGAAAATTTTGCTCCGTTCAATAAAAAAGGTATGCTTTCTCACGATGTAAGTTTCATTCAATCTGAATATCTCTATCTCCGTCACGAAATGGTAGAAGTTAAATGTTTTTTCTAAGATATCCAGGAAAGAAGGTGTCGACTTGTAGTTTTCTGTCGTTTGTTCAAATCTCTTATCAAAGCTATACAAGCTATGGCAAGACCAGTCAATCAATTTTGAATACTTTGGGCACACTACACTAAATAAGTTTATAATGGACGAGATAGAATGATCCTTGTTATCGAACGGCCTTAGGCTTTTATCTCTTTGTAACTGAATTTCTTCTAATTAAATCAAATGATAACTGCAGCAAGTCTGTTCCTGATTGTTCTACTAATGAAACAGTGATTGCACAATTACTCTTTCTTCTTAGGGGAAAAGAAGAAGAAAAGAACTGATTAAAACTAAGGCCATCAAGCTGAAAAGCTACCTAGTGATACTGTTCACTAGCATTTCTAGGGAAGCTGTTTTGCGCATTGAGGCCAAACATTCAAAAAGCTCACCATTGAATTAAAAAAGGTAAAAAAGGTTTGAAGTAATTCAAAAACCATTGAATTACGATGAACAACAATGGGAGAATCGGAATTTTTCAAGGTCTAAAATCGAAATATGAAGTTAAATTGAATTGAAATTGGATTGAATTGAATCGAGATTAGAATTGGGAAAATTTTTCGGTACCACTTCATCAATAGCTGAAACTTTGAAGACAGGCATACAGTGGAAGAGCTCAGGTTTTTTTTTGTCTAAAATAGTTTATCCTGTATTTCTTTATCGCTAATTCTGTTTCTTTGCGTATATAATTACATTTAGTCTAAATATTGAGTACTCTTTTCGCTTCTATGGTTTTATGTATTATTCATGACCTTTTTTAAAAATAGGAGTTCATCTACTGTGCTGTTTGGAGTTTTTTCTTTTTTTCGGCTAGTTGTGCCTGCGCCTCCTATGGTAAAGCCAGTAACTGGTTTGCTGCAGCAGCGGTGAGTTTCATTGCTTTTTTCTTTTCAAGAGATTGCCAGTTTATTTTATCAGTTTTATTTTACTATTTTTATCGGACTTATTGAAATAATACTAGCTAGACTAGTTCTTTCTTCGTCGTCTCGAAAAGATTGTCCTATTACAATGCACACATTTTGTATACTATTTGTGCCTGCAAGAACCAAACTGATGTTTTCTGGGGTATTGGCGCAGTGTAGTTACGTCATTAGTATGAACATTTTTGTATGCTCGTTCTCAACCCCAAAGAGTGCACCTTTCACTTTTGTTTTCGAAAATTGGTCATTGATTGCTCCTAATAAATTTATTAACTGCTCCAAGAATCCTTAATGAGTGAGTCTTCTTCCCAACCTTTGATTTATAGAAGTGGTCTGCTCAGAAAGTAACTTGTGTATTGGAATAACGAAAAACTAAATAAACAAATATTTTCATTCTGCACAATTTGAAGCTACAGCTTTAAACTACAAATCAGCATAGTAAAAAAAACATTTTGGAAATCGTTTAATTATCACTTCTTAGGGTTTACTCGTGAAAAAAAGAAAGTTCCATTTGGTTGATAAAATATTAGTTATTTAAATGATTTTCACTCCCTTTCTACGAGCTCCGTCGATTTTGAATTGAAAATTGAGTAAAATTGAAGAATTTTGAAGTATTTTGCAGTAGGCATCAAGACATGGCTAATTGTAGAAAAAAAAAACAAGACAGATAGTTCCAGTAATTGAGAGGCAAAAATGTTTAAATGGCACGGGTAAATGGTGGGAGTAAGTATGACTCTCTTGTTGGACAAATACTTGTGTGTTAGTTTTTGGAAAGGGACACCTGACTTATGCAAAGTAATACAAGAGACGAAAATTAACGAACAAAAGAGTAGTAAAGAATTATGGTATACAAAGTAATATTTGGCAGGGATAGTCACTAGTGATAAATCACTAGGGGTGGCACCGTGATTGGGTGATTTTCGGGGATTCCGGGAACCAAATGTTTTTTCGGGGTGACACTTATGTTTCCGGAAAAATCCCCGAAAATTCAGGGATAGTGCAAGCCCTGCTTGATTTCTAATCAGGAAAATTTAAAAAACATAACCACACGAGAAAAGAAATGGTCCGACTTTGCGGTTGACGCAATAAAGAATTGCTGCAAAATTAATTCAAAGTAAGCCGAACGCCGCCGCCTCTGCCGGTGGCGGCGCGCAGAAGGTGGCACGCCGGTGGCGTTGCGACACTTCGGTGGCGGTCAACCATGCCTCTCATTGGCGGCGTTCGGTTGATGCGCCGGTGTGGCGCCGGGGTCTAATTCTAATGGTGTATTTTGTTTTGCTCCGGCACTGTTTTCGGGTGGTTTCAGGCACCAAATAAACTCCTGCAAATTTGTTTTCAAAATAACATTCTACTATTAAGACTAATCAAAATAATAGCTACCATTCCTGAATCAGCTATAAATGGCAATTTTTTTCGCTAGACAGTCTAAAAAGACATTAGACATTCGGTTACTATGGGCCGTAGCTCGCTCTTTACTAAGTTTCAGCTATTGCTGCAACCATGATGGGGTAAGCCTCCGTACGCAGATGTCAAAAGCTGTCTAATACGGGATTTAAGATCAAGTCAAAAATGTTAATTTCTTCTTCATCTCATTAAAGCACTTCATTATAATTATTCTCAACAATGATTTTTTTTAGAATAAGCATAAAGATAAATTGATGAAGAAAATAAGTTAAAAAGTATATTTATGTTTTTTTTTCTAAACGTAAGAAATTTTTTGGGGGCAGGGAAATCCCCCCTCCCCCACCTGAACCGCCCTTGGTATGAATCTAGTTCTAGATGCTAGCAGAACCTCTGGCTAGCGGGTTTGGATCAAACTAATTCCAAAACTCCTCATTTGCTGACATTCGGTATTAATTAGATGCCATAAGATTATATCTTTTTTTAATGCCAGTTCAACTGTAATTTTTTTTTTTTTTAGTTTTTTGGATTCTGTTCTTGCCTTTTATATGGCCTTGATGCATATATGAAGTTTGTTGATTGGCGAGCCGGAAGAGTAGCTCAAGGAGAAAGAATTGTTACGACTGCTACTGTAGCCTCTACACCTGCTTACTGAATCTCTCTTATAGTACTTATCAAGATACTGTCAAATATTTCTATTTTCTATTGACTTAATGCACTGCTTTAAAGGAGGAATAATTGTTTGTTTTGAATTGGTGTTTAGTCCCCATGTAGTGATTTCTGTATTAGATTTCATGGAGCTTGTGAGACTGTTCACTGTCGATTTGTAGTTTCTTTAACTCTTTTGGGTACAGCTAATGAAGTAGCAATGGATTTTTACCGTCAAAACCAAAGACTAACCTAAAGAAGGTATAGCATTTCGTAAACCCATGCCAAAAATTTTTTTTTGTTAGTAAAGATTGTATTATTTTCTGCTTACTTTTTTTTCCTATGTGTCAAGAAGCTCCTACTCTTTGCTATTGTCGAGCTTCTGGTTTTTGCGAATATGAAAAAAAAAATATGTTTTAAAATTTAAACCACGCCAGATTTTAATTGTTCCTCATCTGAGACGTGTGGTATCTTCGTCAGTAGCATGTAATACTTGTCCAGAACAAATGAAAAGAACCAGAAACCTACAAATTTAATTCGAAAGTTTATAGAGATTGCTTTTTAAGACCTGGCGCTTTGCAATTTTTTTCTTTTTCTTAATTAAATGGCTATAACTAGAATGAAATTTTTGGAGTCTAAAGTAGAAAAAAAAATTAAGACCTATCCTACTAATCTACACGCTCTTCCTATACATTCAAAAACATGGCGCGATGCTGAGTCCCCAGGTTTGAACCGTTCAGTGACGCCTCTGTTTAGTTGGTCATCACCTTTATAGCGTCTTTTTCCTTAAAACTGTTTTATTTTACCATGGACGCTAGTAGGAGCGGTGGGGGTCAGAGGGCAGTGGTCGTCTTGGAAAACAAGAAGCCAATAAAAGAAGATATGAAAAAGAAAATGAGAATAATATTCTCAGGTTTGCAGTTCCTATAAACTGTTCTCATTTAGTGCACAACTCTCACACTTTTCCAAGCACTGTATGGTGCATACTATATAAAAACGAGTATGCGTAATACATATAAATAAAAATATGGACAAATAAATTATAAATAATGCTTTTTCAGAAATCCACAAAATTTTTCTTTGATAAAACTTAATTTTAATTCTCCTACTGAACAAATTTGATATTTCCTGGGTTATTTTTTATTTTGAGAAAAAATATAGTTGTTGTCATATTTTGCTTAAATGTAGAATTCAAAGATATTTATGTTGCAAAGCTATTAATTTGTTTTATTTTTATTGATGATGCAGGTTGTAAGCTTTTTCAACAATTTCAAATTCTAAAAAATCGCGTTTTAGGAAATAGTGTATGCTTGAAGTATTGTGACCTAAAAACGGTATGTTAAAATGATTGAGTTGTATTTTCTCTTTCAACAATTAAATATGGCTAAAATTAAAGATTCTAAAAAACAGGGTTTTAGGGAATAGTATATACTAGGTATTGTGACCTAAAAATGGTATGTTAAAATGATTCAGTTGTATTTTCTCTTTCAAAAATCAAATATGGCTAACATTAAAAATTCTAAAAAACAGGGTTTTGGGGAATAGTGTGTACTTAAAGTATTGTGACCTAAAAACGGTATGTTAAAATGACTCAGTTGTATTTTCTATTTCAAAAATTAAATTTGGCTAAAATTAAAAATCCTAAAAAAAGGTTTTGGGGAATAGTGTGTACTTAAAGTATCGTGACCTAAAAGCGGTATGTTAAAACAATTCAGTTATATTTGACACACAAGTTACATTTTTATCATCTGCAACAGGTTTGCCCGACTCTGGCACACAACGGCAAAAATGCTATCTAGCTGTATCCTCGGGAATGAATCACGAGCACTGCCTGGAAGTTCCTCAGAGGGGAAAGAGGGCAAATACTATGAGGAGCCTCGTCTTTATCGAGATTTAAGTAGGGGATATTTCTCTTTTCCTTTTTTAATTCATTATATTATTGGCGTCTGGTTTCCCAGGGGGATCATTACCTTGTAAACCACCCCATCCGGTGTCCATGGAATGAATAAACAGAAACCGGTAAAACAGTTTTAAGGGAAAAGACACTTTCAAGGTCGTGACAAAATGGAACAGAAATATCCCTGAATGGTTCGAAACTTAGGTGTTAATATTATGTGGCTGGAAATAGGAAGATGGGTGCTATATTTTGGCCATTAAAGATGTAGATGCCTGATCATTTACAATCGAGAAAAGTGGAAAATAATTTTATTTTTTGGTGAAAAAATCTTCAGGATTTGGCTTTTGTTTAAATTTCAAGGATGGAAAATATACATGAGTATATTTTAGTGTAGAGTTGGATTCTATTGTTTAAGACATTATAAGGTAAAACTAAATCAAATACGTTGGGCTCAGAACGACTCGAGCGCCTGAATTTTATTGCGATTTAGTAATACATTGTGTAATTGTTCGTTTCTTTCCTTCTCTGTGTAATCCTAGTATTTTTCCGTTTCTTTTTATTACAAAGACGTTTGTCACTGCTGGTTAACCCTGTTTTATCAGTTTGGTATTCTATCGTCCAAATCAAACAAAGAATGTATATTTTCACGTTTTTTGTCACTCTAGCTGGACTTGCTACACCAATTGCTGTTTTGAGATTTGTTGCGTGCCTCCTTTTGGACTCGTTTCGGCTAAAAAATATAATATTTACTATAGTTTCCTACTTGCCCAAGTAGTTGACAAGAATGCAGGGGGGGGGGGCGTTGGGCCTGGTTCTCCCAAAAGCTTTCTTACACTAAAGTTCCCATAACTTCCGTAAGTTTTGACAATTTTATGCCCCCCCCCCCAAAAAAAAAAAAATTCTAACAGTGTGCTCGCCTAGGAGTTTAAAAGCTGTCTCAAGTCTATTTCTTTACTCTTAGATTTAATGGATTTTGATTTTGGAGAGATGTATTGATGGCATTCTTAGAGAATCATCTCTTTACTATGCATCTAGAAATCATTGAAAAGTTAGAAAAATAGTAAGTACCATAATTGTAAATGATTAATTTTTTTTTTGTTTTATTTTAAGGAGTATTTGGCTAGTTAATTCTTACTCTCGAGTAACTTCGTTCTGGAGAAGGCCGAATTTTGTTTCCTTCTGTTGTATTATAATAATTATCTTTGTTATATTGTAACTATACTATTTTGTTACTGAAAGTGTAGTTCGTGCAAATCTGAATAAAAATTTGTTTAAGATCTCTATTATGTACTCTCTCGTTATAACTGTAGTTTTCTAATACTTGATTCAGTATTAATGTCAAGTTTCAAGTCAAGTGTATTCTTTATCGTGGTTGCAGCGGTAGTTGCAATCGAGTAAAAGACAAACATGGCCCTAGTAGCAACAAAAATAGTCTGAACTTAAGTGCTACAATCCAATCATCATTGGAACCGGGAATAAATTTTAAACTAGAAAATCAATGACTTGGATTAATTTTGCCGACACGCAAAATTTGTTCCTCTACTTTCATCATCCCTTTCATTGTAAGGTAAATTACTCCATCTTCTGGGTAAGAATACCCATTTTTGGTGTGTGTTAATCCATGCACATGCTTCATGCACTAAACAGCCAGGGTGCTCAGTGTTGACAGCCTTAGCTAAAAGTTTGTAGTTCTGTCCAATCATAGTGTCGAACTAGTCCTTTGGGAGATATTGTTTTAACCCACTGACAGTAGCTGTTTAATACCTCTCCTTGTGCGTTCGTCCACACTTTTCCACTACGTCCAACATATAAGAGACCATCTTTTAGAATAGAATAGAAGAATAGAATATGATTTATTGGCTAAAATAGCACAAAAGCTAGCATAAGCACGTCAGAATTACCATAACAAAACAAATGTTATGGCAAATGTTATAAACATAAAACAAAAAATTGAATCAATAATAAAACAGATGTCAGGGGATAACATAAAACAAAAGTTACATAAATTATTAACATGGGTAACAAAATAGGGGACAAAAGAATTTTTGTAGCTTATGGTCAACATTTGGGGATGCAGGTCCAGATGGATGTTTGGAGCTCTACGACCATTGAGTCTTGTATTAGGAAGGGTTGGGGGATTTTCTTTAAAGGGAGGGAGAAAACATCGATGATAATCAGAATTAAGGCACTTGAGACCAAAGTTCATGGTAAGGATGTGACGTCGTGATTTAAATGTAATAAATTCAAGTCTAGTCAAACCTACATCATATGTAGTATTGGCCGTCCCCAGAATAATTTTTATTGCCGTTTTTTGAATACGTTCAATTTTATAACATTGGTCTTTGGTCAACCCTGGGTTCCAGACAGGGTAAGCATATTCCAGACAGGGTCTTATATAAGAACAATAAATTATTTTAAGGTTTTGGATTGATATGGAGAACCGTTTGAGAAGGGAAAAAGATTTGAACAGAAAATTACTTAACTGAAATAGTTGGTAAATGCGGGAATTACATTTTAGATTGTTGTCAAACTCCGCACCCGGCAGTTCAACAGCATTTAGATTTGGTATGCACAGGTAATTATTGATAGGGGGCATATTTTTAAAAAAAGAAAATAGCCTGAAACTGCTTTTGGGTATGCTGAAGTTGAGTTTGACATTGTCAAGATCATTCCTTAAATTGTTAATTAGTGAATCGAGTCTAACATTCAAAGTATTAGATGTTTGACAAAGGTTCAGTAATGTCAAATCATCCACAAATTTAAAAGAGTTGTCAAAATTTAGTAAAACATTATTAAAAACTATTAAAAATGCTAAAGGACCTAACTTAGTCCCTTGAGGTGCTCCACAGGAAATCGAGGATAAACCTGATGAATCCCCGTTAGGGAGGACTACACATTGCTCACGGCCAGACAAAAAGCTATCTAACATACGTAAAACAAAATCTCTTGCACATAAAGCCCTTGCATTATCTATAACTGTCCGATGATCCCAATTGTCGAAGGTTTTGCTGATATCAGCAAAAACAGCCTCAACGTAGGAACTATTTAACTCAAGATGTTTTAAAATAGTGTCAAGTATATAAATTAAGTAATGCGTGTTGCTATGATTTGGCCTAAAACCAAACTGATTTGGGTTGATTTTATCATGAATATCGTCAAAAAGGAAATGGTAAATAAAACTTTCAAAGATTTTAGAGAAAATGGGGGTTTTTGATATTGGTCTTAAGTCAGAGGGAACTTTTGGGGTCTTGGTTTTTGGTATAGGAGATATAATAGCTCATTTAAAACACACCATCTACAAAACATTGGTTAAAAATAGCAGTTAGAGGTACACTTAAATACTGGGCACATTCCACAATCAATTTGGTAGGGATATCACCTGGGCATTCTGACTTATTTGTATCAAGAGTTTCGAGTTTAAGTTGAGTCTGATGAATTTCAATCACAGGAATGTCACTCACTGCACTGTTGGCCGGCATATGCTGGAGTGGCGGGTGAATTTTACAAATTGAAGCAAAATGATCTTTTGTGACATCCTCACCCACTGGGTCACGATTACTGTCCAGTAAGAAAAACTTTGAAGACACCTTTCCCATGAGATATTGGGCACTTTTGGGGAATTTCGTAGTATCCGAATACAATAACATATTGAGTCGGTGAGCACCATGCTCCTTTATTGCTTTACGGATTTCGATCACAACGACGTTTCTAAGTTTTCGATATTCTTGGAAAAATCCTTCCTTACAGAGTTTATCTCGTTAATTTATTAGGTACAAATTTTTTTTATTTATCCACGGTTTGCAGTTAGATTTGCGAGTAACATTTTTCACTGGAAAGGTGTGACAATATAAATGGAAAAGTTCCGCTGAAAACCTAGAAGCCATTTTATTACCGTTGGTAAGATATAGAATATTGGCCCAAGATTTGAAACGAAGTTTTAATTTGAAATGGGCGACCTTCTCGTCAGTAGTGGGTCTATAAGAGTAACTGATAAATTGCTTAGGGGGAAAGGAAGATAAAGGAGTCCAAAAGATGCATAGATGGTCCCTTGCCTAATAGAGGGGCCACTTTGGGGACACAGTAGTAATCTTCAATGTTGGTAAGAATTAAGTCAAGGGTTTTATCACCGCGTGTAGGTGACTTTACCACTTGATCAAGGCTAAGAGCAGAGCTAAGCCACGTTTGGTCTAGCTCATTAAAATCACCACCTAATGTAATTGCAGCATAAGGATGCTTGCAGCGAATTCTGTCAGTATAAAGTTGCAGATATTCCGTCAGCTCCTTCTTAAATCCACTACGAGGAGGGTAATAAATAATACAAAAAAAATCATGCAAGATACTTCTTTTGGGAGGTTTCTGGGTTTGGTCCATAGCCATAGAACTTCGGTTTTCGAGTTGTTCCCTATTTCAGAAAATGAAATAATCCGATTAGGAAGGTTAGATCGACAAAAAAAGCTACCCCTCCACCATTAGATATAGAGATACCATTTCTGTCCAACCCCGGTTTAAAATGGATAATTTAATTTTGAATGGAGCAAAAGTCTTAAGTTGCCGTCTGGTTTCTGTTAAAGCACGCGATATCTATCCAGTTTTTTTCTAGACTAATTTGAAATTTATCCTTTTTATTTACCAGTGACCTTACATTTTCTGGAAAGATTCTAGGAAATGTGTAGGAGGTGGAACAATGTATTAAACCAGGGTTTCTTGAGTTGTTATTGTAGACTTGTTGTAAGTTCTTAGGTACATTTGATGTGAATAACGGGACTGAGGAGATGGACTGATTTGGTAATTTAAATGAGAAGTAGCTGGAATTTAACATAGATGTCTCCTGAATGGGTTTATTTGATGCTGTTGATAATTCGGATTCCTGTCGCTATTGAGGGCTGGTGGAAACAGTGGGCTGGTGTGGCAAACTTCGATTTTTGTCTGCTCAATATTCATAGTGATAATAACACAAGAGAGTTTGACAGTTGATGATAACTCTTTCTGGTATTATTAAAAAGTTTTTTGAATGCGCCATAGCCATGATTCAAATGAATCTGGTCACAACCAAAACAACGACCACTTCCAAACTTAAAACAAACTTTCTGGTGTAATAGTTGGCAGTCATAGTCTTTACACTCACCCCCAACATTAAAACTCTTGCAAACATGTAGATATTTACATTTTTTTCCTTTTTTGCAAATATCATTCCAGAAGAATTCGCATACACTCTTACTTTTAGTCAGTTCATGACCACTTATCTTAATTGACTTAACCTTCAGTTTACATTCATTAGTATTCAGCTTAAAGTTTACTGGTCAGATGAACTCTTAACTTAGTAATCCCCAAGGTAACTGAACTTTGAATAATACAAGTTTGTTTCATCACCTCTTTGTTACAGGAAACAATTGCATATTTATCTGGGTGGTATTTGTTAATGATAATTTCCTGATTTGATCCTCATTAACATCAGACGACTTTGGAGGGATTTCATTTAGACGCGACCTAAGGTCTATGATGGCAGATATTTCCTTGCTTATTCATTCTAAATTATCTCTCATTGCTGTAAGGGAAAGAGGTGATAAGTCCGATAGAGGATTAGAACAACAATTGCCACAAGTAGTAGTTTCAGTCTGGCAGGAGGCATTAGATTTGTTGGCTTCGAGATGGTCATTATTACTTGGAAGGTATGGAACTAGAAGAGATGATCGAATTTCCATCACAATGTTCGTCTGGTCATTGCACAATAGACTACGAGTGGGAGTAAATGGGAGAGGTGGGAGTTGACTGGAACAAGTATTAGCAAAAGTATTTACCTTTTTTGGACCATCCTTGTTTAAACTACTCTTCTTCACAAAAGGATCTAGCTACAGACAACTTTTAGTCCATTGGAGACATTCAATTCCAGCACATTGTTTGTAGAAGTAAGATCCACAGTCATTGCATATCAAACAGTTTAAAGTTGCCCTGCAGCGACATACGGGACATACTCTCCTAGTCATTCTTGGGGTTTAGGATAAAATGGAGTTTAGTCTCTAATTAAGTCCGTATATAATCCTTTTAATTCACAGTTGTTCAAAAAATGGGATTTAATCCTTTTAAAGAATAAATATGTCTTAACAGGACAGAGACTGAATAGCTCATTCCCCTTTAAACCCATTTCCTGAGACTTTACCATGTCCATCTAATAAAATTACCCAAGGATAAGCCTTTTTTCATCTATGATGTACATAATTCCTGTTAGATCATCAACTGCTAAAAGATTTTCATCAAACCAAATTAACCGTGATAATCCCATTCCCCTGTCCCCACTAGCAAAATTTTTAGTTAGATTGGTAGTTGTGCCATTGTCCATTTCTATGTAAGATTTTCTCCTTAGAATATCCATTGTTAAACATCCAGTTTTGAAGTAACTGAACCATGTATTGACCATACCATTTCCTGATAGAGTATCTAAATCTGAAACCATTCCAATTTTGTATCTTAGGTCTTTGCATGTATGCTTAGGCGTTGTGAATGGGAATGAGGTCCCATATGATAAATCATAACAACAAGAGTGATAGCATCTCTAAAAATTACCTTAGAATAGTTATATCTTTTGTGCTTGGGTACAGGACTATCATTAACGTACGCCGGAAGAGAAGAATCTAGCATACTTCATGGTTCGGTAGCTCTAACTCTTGATGTAAACAATAACATATTGTTTACATATTGCCGCCCCCTCCCCCGAAATCTTACAATTTTTATATTTTTCCATAATTTTCTGATACTTCTCACAGAATGAGGTATTTGAAGGATTTGCCCCCCCCCCCAAAAAAAAATCCTGCGTACGTGCCTGGTTGCAATCTGTTGAAGAGCAGCTATTAGCCATAGTATGCTTAAAAGTAAAGAGACGCCGCAAAAACAAATTCATGAGAATTTCAAATAAGAGCTTGAAGACTCAAAAACTGTGGTCGATAGGAATAATACCCTTGACCGGAGGTTTTTAGCCAGTCATCTTATAAATTGAAGAAATCCAAAATTTAGCTTCCGTTGGATTGGCATGTCTCTATTTTCTTTTTTTGTGTGTAGCAAATGGGCACATAAACTTCATATAGAGCTTTTAAAGGGCTCAATGGAAACATAATAGTTATATCTATGTACGTTTTTGAAACTGGAACATGGCCAATCGTTAGGTCTTACTCTGTCGTCATTTATCTTTCCCTTTTTTAGAACATCATATGTATTCTTGAGAATACAATTGACCAAAATATTTCAAATCTGCCCCCCCCCCCCTCCAGTCAAATTTGGTAGTGGGAGAGAGTTTAGTCTAAAAATCAGAGGTTTTATTCAAGTCATCGTAAGGAAGATCGGAAACATCGGATACACATATCACATAGGAACCTTTAGGATTGGGTATTGCTTTTTAGATTTTTAGTAGCTATCCGAGGATTATAATCAGAGCCGTATCCTAACCACTGAGCAATTAATTTTGTATCCCTTTATGCGTTCAACTTATCAATACTTTTTCAGTTTGATATAGACCACTATCTTTATTTGCAATCCATAATCATAAAATCTACCCAAAATCTCACCGTCTTAGTGTCCCATAGTGTTCTAGTCACCAGTTTAGGCCCCAGAATATTTGAAAGCTACAGGGCAACATGATGTGAAATGAGAAAGTAAAAATCTCCTAGACTTAAATTGTGCAGATGACTTAAATATTCTAGATGAAAAAGAGTTACCAAAAAGAATAAATTGCTAGAGACAAGTATGCCGGATGTAGCAAAGACACAAAAAGGGGAATACACTGCGTAGGGTGTTTTTAATTTGCAACTAAAAAAGCTGGAAGAATAGGAGGATATGTCATCAAACCTAAAATTACGATACTAGCCGTCACGAAAATGACAGTATGGCTCTTGAGCATGGGCGCTTTAACAAGTTAAGGAAGATATGCTAAATGTTTTCCAGAGGAATTGCTTAAGATTAGTCTTAGGTCCTCATTTGATAGATGGCATATAAACAAGAAGTGGTACAATAAATATAGTTCTACCTCGCTTTCTACTGCTTTAAAAAGGTTTAGATAATCAGATCACAAGTTACGGATGAAGAAATATAGTCTGCCAAAATAATGCTTTTTGGTAAACAATATGGGGGCAAAATAAAAGCTGAACGTCTTATAATGGGATGAAAAGAGGCAACAAGAAAAGATTCAAAGACAATTAGAACTTCTGGGGAGGAGGAGGAGGGGCTTGAGTAAACAGTGACGGAAATAATTTTGGAAGACGCAGTCTGTGCATCTGTTGCGGCCTCAAGCGGTGAGTTGTCAGTAGCAAATACTCAACTGCCTACTTTCCGCGGGAAAGCTAGTTGTTTTGAACGAAACAGATGATGCAACTGTCTCTATCAAGAATAATGAGCATTTAAATCTTGTTCTATGGAAAGTATGCAAAAGGAAACCTTGGAAGCCAAGAAATGAGTTCTCTTTCCTTCCATATCATATCATTAATACGTATTATATTGCAAGGAGGAACATTTGCAATATCAAAGCTTTCAAACTGAAATTTTAATGCTTCACTTTTGCAAGGAGGTGTTTGTTCCCTGAGAATAGAAGAATTACGAAGGATACTAAATGCTCAAGAAAATTTCGGTAGCAGCTCTTACCCAAGGAGTTCTGGTGGAGTTTGGAAATAGTTGGGAATAGATTGCTAGGTTGATACTAAATTACAAAGATCGCATTGGAATAAGACTAATTGAATGTGTTTAAATTAGGTCGTACGTGGGGCATATATATATATATATATATATATATATATATATATATATATATATATATATATATATATATACTATCTTTATATGTGAGTAATAATTGTGTTTGTATGTATATATGTATGTTCTCAAAAACGGCTCCATATTTTTTTCGGGAAAATTGGTATTTTGCGATATTCTCGCATAAAAAAACGATCTAGATAGGTCAGAAGTCTGAGAAAAATCGTTAAGAGCCTTAATTTTGGTTTTTACGAATGACGTCATGTGCTGTTATTACATCATATAAGCATTTCTTATGACATCATATAAGTATTTTCTTATATGATGTTATGCATAGCATAAATAAGATTGTTGAGTTTCTAACGCAACAGTAATTTATATAATATAATGTCTATTGAAAGACCCAAACACGAAAATTTGCAGTTGCAGTTACTATAAAAGATGATTCTTTGGAACCAACACCTGAACTATCAAACGTGATAAGATTTAAACTTTACGAACTGGACCATCAATTGCGACAACACCAATACGAAAAGCTAAAGCAAAGGCTATTGCTGAATTGTCAGAAGTAATTACAATCCAAAAACGTGAAAAAATGAAAATGAAGAGCAAAGACACGGGGAGTTAGAGGATATGCGAAAACGACAATTAGAGCGTGTTAAAAATGAAAATGAAGGGCAAAGACACACGCGGTTAGAAGACATACGACACCAAACGAGTGAGGGAGTCAATAAGGAAAATGAAGAGCAGTGAATCAATAAGAATCTGACAGGACAGCGAGTATCAAAATGGGTCAAAATTTAAAACGGTTGTAATGATAACTGTATTGGAGATTTGGACATGTATAAGGTCACCAATGCCAACTGTACCTTTGTTAAAAAACGAAGGTTTGGCGACGTTTATTGCATAATTAGAAATTCATATTTCATAATGACGAAAAATAAGCCGAGGTGTAACAAAGCAAACAAATTGAAAATGATAGCGATGATGATTGGGTTTTGGATTTTGACATGGATAAGGTCATCAATACCTACCATACCTTTAAAAATCGAAATTATGGACTGGATAAATCATTGGAAGAAAAAGAGTTTTTGCCCCGTCACCTCAGCAATTAAAAGAAACAAAGACTCGGCGATTTGTCTTTCATGATGACAAAAGAAAAGCCAAGGCAAAAGAAAAAGTTCTTGTCTCACAACATTCACGACCAAAAGTGACAAGAATAGTCGCCAGTGCCTTCCATACACTGTAAAATCAGAAACATGGACTAGATAAGCTGTTGGAAGAAAAAGAAGTTTTTGTCTTATCACCTGAACATATAAAACAAGCGAACGTTTAGCGATATGTCTTTCGTAATGGAAAAGACAAGCAGCGGCAAAAGTTAAAGGCCCAATAAAAAAATGTGTAATTTTACAAAGGCACCGCTTCTAATTTAAGTTCCATTTGGACGTCAAGACATTAAGAAAAGGCTCAAATTGTCTGCATTTAGAAGACAAGCGACAGTGAAAATCTATATATAGATGCCTGCCGCGTGCCCCATACCTTTGTTAAAAAAATAGAAGTTCGGCGATACATATTTCATAATAACGAAAGATAAGCCAAGGTGTCACGAACCAGACAAAATTGAAAATGATAGAGATGATTGGGTTTTAGATTCTACCCTGGATAAGATCATCAATACTTACTTAGCCTTTGAAGATCAAAAATGCATACTGGATAAACCACTGAAATAAAGAAAGTTTTTGCTTCACCAAGTGAACAGTAAAAATGAATAAAAGATTCGGCGATACGTCCTTCATAATAACAAAAGACAAGCCAAGGGAAAAGAAGAAGTTTTTGTCCCATCACCTAAACAATTAAAAGAAACAAAGGTAGTCGTCAAAGCCTTCCATACCTTTAAAGATCAAAAACCTGGACTAGATAAATCGTTGGAGGAAAAATACATTTTTGTCCCACCACCTGAACAATTGAAAGAAACAAAGGTTCGACGATATGTCTTTCATAGTTACAAAAGACAAGCCGAGGCAAAAGTTAAAGGTCCAATAAAAAAAAAATGTAATTTACAAAGAAACCACTATATATATATATATATATATATATGATTATATATGTATGATATGATATATATAGGTATATATGATTTTCATATATACCTTTGAAAATCAAAAACCTGGACTAGATAAATCGTTGCACGAGAAAGAAGTTTTTGTCCCACCACCTGAACAATGGAAATAAACAAAGGTTCGGCGATATGTCTTTCTTATTGGCAAAAGACAAGCCGAGGCAAACGATAAAGGTCCAATAAAAAAATGTAATTTACAACGACACCCCTTCTAATTTAAGGTCCATTTGGACGTCACGACATCAGGAAAAGGCTGAAATTGTCTTCGTTTAGAAGACAAGCAACAGTGATAATCCATATATAGAAGCCTGTCGTGTGCCAGGGCCCGTTACTATATATATATATATATATATATATATATATATATATATATATATATATATATATATATATATATATATATATATATATATATATATATATATATATATAAATATATATATATATATATATATATATATATATAATTTCTTAAACCACATTGGCCTGACATCACATAAAGAAAGAAAAACGAGCAAAAATGGTGTTTTTATAGGCCAAATGAAGATACTTAAAAAACAAACCTAATATTTCGAGAGGACAAACGCCTCTCTTCTTCAGAGCAAAACGAAACGATGTATCAATAAAAGCTAAAAATATAGAAGAATTAAAAACAACTACCTAACAACAATAAAAGCAAGTTATTCACCAAGATCATTGATTTTCACAAAATCCAAAAAAACATCTACTGCCATCGACGGATACTAGCGAACAACTGAACAAAGAGAGGGAAACCAATTCATCCCCTCAAAAAAACAAAAAGAACCAGGAATTAAATAAGTTGGAGAACTATGTAATTTGATTTCGGATTTTAATTAATTCATTTCTTGCAGACACCCTTTGAGACCTAAGGGGTTGATCAAGTGTTTGATTAGATGACTGGGAAAGTGGTTCAAGTTTTATTTCAGGGATTACTAAAGTATCGGCTTCTCTTTTGAGAAAACCGAAATATGACTCGTTTATTCTTAAATCACCGGAATCTTTGTTTAAAGCTAGACCCAAATGTTGGTATTTATAAATTTCAACAGTTTCTCTGTAGTGCTGGAAAATATCTTTGTCATGCGAAACAAGACTAGCTTGATTAAACAAAATAGTATGGTCCGGTTTTTCAAAAATGTGCTCTGCAAGGGCAGAGTCAAAATTTTCTGTTCTTTTCTACTTTTTAAGTGTATTATTAATTGAACTAGAGTGCTGAATTAATCTATCAGTTAGTCGCTGATTAGTTCTTCCGATATACCAAAGACCACCCGAACAAGGAATTCTGTAGACACCGGAGTTTTCACCTATCGGGATAGGGTCTTTACCTTGATAAATTTGAGACCTGATAGTTTTTCTGGGTCTATAATAAGTGTAAATTTTATTTTTTCTTAGATTTTTTGAAATGTGGTCTGAAATCCCTTTAACATATGGGAGACCAAGATAAACTGAATTTTCCCTTTGATTTGTGTTTTCTGTGGAACTATCTGATAATCTTTTAATGCGTTTTGCAATTACAGAATTTATTAAACTAATTGGATAACCATTCCCAAATAAAATATCTCTAAGGTGGTTGAGCTCTAAATCCAAGAAACGTGTTGAACAAACTTTCAAAGTTCTATCAACTAGAGAAGTAACAACTCCTCTTTTCACAGCAGGAGAATGATTTGAGGAATAACTTAAGTAACGGTCATTGTGTGTGGGTTTTCTATAGACACTAAACTCGAATAATTAATCATTTCGGTGCACCAGAACATCTAAGAATGGAAGACGCCTCTCTATCTCTGATTCCTGAGTAAATTTCAGCTTTGGATCCAAAGAGTTGAGCAAGTGAAGAAAAGAACCCAGAGACTCGTCACCATGCTCCCATAAATAAAAAATGTCATCTTTAAAACGAACCCAAAATTCAGGTTTACAAGAACTTTGCAAAACAGCCCTTTCTTCAAGGTCTTCCATGAAAATATCAGCCTGTATTGGAGAAAGAGGGGCACCCATGGAGAGCCCATATTTCTGTCTATAAAAAATGCCTCTATAATGGAAGTAAAAAGTAGTTCTGTTACAAAGGGCTGTAAGCGAAAGAAGTGTCTGATTCGAAAGAGTAGAATTTTCTGATATAGATGGGTTAGAATTAAGTTTTTGCTCCAAAAACAGGTCGGCCTTTTGAGGATCACAATTGGTATACATTGAATCTGCATCAAAACTGCCAATTCTTGTGTTTGGTTTAACCGAAACTTGCTTTACCTTGGAAACAAAATCAGCGGACTTTTTAATATAGGATTTTTGAGCCTGAATTAGTGGGCGAAATATCACTGATAAGAATTTCCCAATTTTTGCTGTAGGAGAATTAAAAGAAGAAACAATGGGTCGAAGTGGATTACCGGGCTTATGAACTTTAGGAAGACCATAAAAGCTATTTTTGCTCGTTTTTCTTTCTTTATGTGTATATATATATATATATATATATATATATATATATATATATATATATATATATATATATATATATATATATATATATATATATATATATATCTCAATTATGCTAGTTTTATAATATAGAAAATGAAAACAAAGGTCACGTGTTAAATGTGCTATCGCAACAGAACGCGAAGCTGTTTGCAAACAGGTTTGTACGGCATTTGACGGGTTATAGTTTGTTCTGATGCCAAGTAAGTCAGCTTATCGGTGTGGAAAGGGGGAGAACAGATTGGTTCGTCTCGTTTAGGCACGGGTCCATTTACGAGGTCATGGAGCCTTGCGCGGAATGATGGTGACGTAACTTCTTTGTTCTGTAAATTTTTAGTGAAATAAATCGATTAATTGAAAATGGGGCTGAATGTGGCGATTTGTAAATGAAGCAAATCTGAATTCTTTGGACGAATTTAATGAAAGAGAAGAAATAAAAGGAAAATATAATGCATAAAAACAAAAGTATGCTGCTGCAGATATTGACAACCCCTGAAGTAAATATCAAACCAAGACAAACAAAGTAGCAAAAAATTGTAAGGATAAATAAAGTTAGACATAATCCAGGTCCTCTGGGATTTCAAACTGTTTGTTGATGACTTCTTCCTCAATGAAAAACTTGTTTTTGCACCAAGATTTTGCTGAATGTATATTGTCTGTCCATCGATTTGCTGCTTCCTTCGCTACCTAGAAGACAATGTGGTACTATCCCATTATCTGGGCCTCTCTAAAAAGTCAAGTTTGGTTAATGCTAATGAAATAAAATAGAATGAATATATAATAGTTTCAAAACAAATTTGGGCTATATATTTGCAAATTAGGGGGTGGGTGGGTGGGGGGAAAAGTATTGCATATATTAAATACGTAGCCTAACCTAACCTAGGTACCTTCTCCCCCCCTAAACCCCAAAAAACCACAGTTTAATATCGTATACGCAATAAAAACCGGTTTTATCATTGCATAGTCTATAGTGATTAACCCAAGAGGCCCGGATAATGGGATAATACCAACAACGTTTTATGACTTATTTACCAAAATTTCTCCGGAGGAAACTTGAACAAAGCAAAAACTGATCAACGGCTTGTTTGAAAAGTTTAAGCATCATATCTCTTTTTCCCCAGGAAAACTTTCCGTTCTGTCCTAAAATTTTTACTGATTATATCTATAGGTATGCTAAAAAAGGGATGGCGAGTGCCATAACATAAAGTTATACCAGGGACAGTTATACAATCGATGCAAACACACATACAATAGATATATTAAGGTAAATTAATACTTTCTTTGTATTTCAGTTACGTATTTAAGTATGCAAATACATTGGAATTAAATCGCTTGAAGTATAATACAGAGAGGATGATTATTAAGGTAACCACATGGGGTTTATTTAGGTTATTTTATACTCAAAGATACATTATACAAAACAGTCAAGACGAATATCAAGACTAAATCAATCTGCTTCAATAGCAATCCAATATATTTTTCCACTTTTAACAATAATAATTTTTTGAATTTTTGTTGAATCTGGAATTTTGAATTTTTTTTTATTGTCAGGTTTATTCCTCTTGTTTGTTAAAATTTCGCCTCCACCTTAGATTAAATATAAAAAAAAAATATTATTTAACCGACAGTAAGGAGTAACAGTAAACTTGAAATAAACAAAAATTATTCGGTACATCAAGGGGGCTGCCCCTTCCTCAACCCTGGCTATTCATGCGAAAGTCTTAAATCTTCATTCAAATCAACGGCCCTTGTGTTTAAACAGACACATCTAAACAGTTTACCTTATAATAGTTTACCCAACAGTTTACAATTATTTACCTTAATTTTCAATTACCAGTTTCTTTTTCTCTAATTTTAGTTCTGAAAATGCAGTTCCTATTATTTGAGTAGAATTTTAAACCATATCAATGGGTTTCTTCCTAAATTTAGGAAATGTGTTTGTTGATCTTTGAACCATCATAAATTGAAATTGAGCAAAGTTGTGACGTTAAAAACGGTTTTCTTGAACCTCATTGGAGCAGAAGATCTGTTTTGAAAGGGTTCATTTTTCATAACACAAAGATTTTTAAAGGTCAACAAAGTTCACCACCCTCTAGGGAGAGAAGGAGTGGAAGTAGGTACTTCAAAACACTTTCCCGGTACATACTTTAACCTGTAGACCCATACCTGGAAGGTTCATTTTCCTAACCTAACCCCGATAAATTTTTATCAAATCATATTATTGAGTTTCAACTAAAGTGAATATACCATTCCATGTCTTTTTTTTAATGCTGTTTACGAATATAACAATCATTTCTATCGGAAATGAATTTTAGCCCCCCCTCTATATATGTCAATTCAGGATATATATTTGCACATTTGGGGGTAGGGGTTAGGTTAGGTTAGGGGGGGGGGGCTAAAATGTATTTCCGATAGAAATGATTGTTATATTCGCAATCAGCATAAAAAAAAGGCATCGAATGGTGTATTCACTTTATTCCTAACCAAATAATAAGATTTGGTAAAAATTTACCCAAACCCCTTTCCAAGATAGCAAAAAGTAGCTAAACTAGAGTCTTACCTTTATTTTTTCTAATCTTAAGTTTAATATGGCCGTTACTTTTCTTTGAGAAACTTTTTTTTAGTTAATTAAATGCAAGAACATATCTATTTCCTATATATTTACGTCACTGTACTGCAAAATAAAGTGTACATTTACCTGGTACCGGTGTAGTGGAAGAAGCCGAAGCTATAGAATTGAAGATGTTGACGATCGAATCCCGCACGGTGCCAGGAATTTATAATGTATGAGTTTGCATAAATAATTTTTTTCTTATATGATACCAATTTTGTAATAGTAAGGATTACGCAATTTCCACTTTCCCCATTTACTGATTCCAGGTAATCTCCAGCTAAGCTAATCTTTATTTTGTAGTAAAACCTTGGTACTGGAATTCCCAGTTGTTGTTTTTTCAGACAATTTAACCTGTCCACAGGAATGACTAGCTCATAATGCAAAAAGCCCCAAGCAAGACCCGTCCTGCGCTTGACTCCAGTTAAAAGGTATTGCTCAATGTAGATTAATTAATATATAGATGTAAAAGCTCCCATCAAGGGTGTATCCAGGATTTTTATACGTTTTTTTTGGGAGGGGGAGGGGCAAGAAAACTTTACCTCCCTACCACTGGATAAGGCATTGGCTCCTATGTCTCCCTTCAAAAATCTTTCCTTTAATAATGATTGACTCCCCCCCTCAGTACCTTGCTCTTTACGCTAAACTTTGACTGTTCGTCCCAATTTTTTAAGAACAACTCGTTAAATACAAGATCTGTTTAAATAGATTTGGAATTGTTCATTAAAAGTGCTAAGAACTTTAGCGTGAAGAGTAACTCAGAGTAATTCGCTATAAAATGATAGAGCTTTTGTATATAGAAGCTAAGTAGAACCGGTTTCTTCGTTAGTTTCTTTCAGCTTAGCGTGGGACAAGACAAAGAGAAGTGACAGAATAGATAGGAAATATTTTGGACTTTATATCTGCACATTAAGCCTCATAAATATTGTTAAGGTTAAATTGATAATTTATTAAATAATTTATAAAATAATTTATAGTTAAATTAAATAGTTTATAGTTAAATTGATTTATTTGGAACTATTTGGAGTCCTCGTAAACGAGAAGGGAAAATCAACATCCCAAGCGCTTGGGAAATATTGGAAATAGCATTCAACTAATGAAATATATAAAGCGCTCGTGATTAGGTTAGGAAACAGCTTTTGTGTATTGAAGCTAAGTAGAACCGGTTTCTTCGTTAGTTTCTTTCAGCTTAGCGTGGGACAAGACAAAGAGAAGTGACAGAATAGATAGGAAATATATAATTTGGGCTTTATATCTGCACATTAAGCCTCATAAATATTGTTAAGGTTAAATTGATAATTTATTAAATAATTTATAAAATAATTTATTAAATAATTTATAGTTAAATTAAATAGTTTATAGTTAAATTGATTTATTTTGAACAATTTGGAGCCTTCATAGATGTGAACGTAAAAACATCATCCCAGGTACTTGGGAAATATTGGAAATGGCATTCAACTATTGAAATATATAAAGCGCTCGTGATTTGGCTAGGAAACAGAAACTTTAATCTATGTAAACAGCCTAGATTCCTGGACACTGTTGCATAGTGTTTATTAATACTCGTATGTGCTTTAAACGACAAATCTTACTTTATATAAATACCTAAATATCTAAATATATCCACTCTTTTTATGGAGGAAATTCCAATAATGATAGTTTGAATGACCTCGAAATTCTCAAAAAAAAAAAAAAAAAAAAAAAAAAAAAAAAAAAATCCTACTTGTCTAGATTACATAAAAGTCGATTAGCATGAAACAAAGAATAAATTCAAAGCAACGGTTTTGAGAGACAACCTTAGGTTGTCCTGACTCAAACAGGTGAGTAGAACTTTCTATTTCCCTTCTAATGAACATCCAAAAATTATCCAGGAAGAATATGGGGGTGTTATCAGAGGGGGATATTCCGCGGGAGAATTTTCAGGGGAACACCTTGAACCAAAATATAAGTAAATCGGGGACGGGCATTGAAACAGAATGTTGACCCACCAAAAACTGAAGATGTATTCTAGGAGTTGTTTAACTCGATGTACGTAGATCAACAAGAATCGATGTCGCACAAGGATAAGCCGATTTTTAGTTTCTCATTTGATTCGCTGGTTTTAGCTGTTTGACGAATATCCTCCGAAAGCTCCTATGCTTGCGTCTCTGTTGCGCACGTTCTTTCTAGTGACCAATTATTGCATTTGTAAAATATGTATACTTACCTTCACTCTTTACCCCCTCCCATAAAAATCCTTCATCCTTTAAACACTAGTTTAAATCTTTTAAAATGTCATATACTAATGCCATAAGCAATTATGCTATTGCAAGAAGAAAGACATTTTTTTTTACCGAGAGCGAAAAATGTTATGCCTTAAACAGTTTCGTAATCGTTAGAAATCGCGTATTACATAATATACGGTTAGCAGTCTGTCAAAAGACTTTATCCTGTAGGGCTATTCCTAGGGGGTGGTGTTTTCCGGGGAAAAGTTAATTACGGCGCCCTCCTTCTGACCCCCCCCCCCAAAAAAACACACAAAAGACCCAGCTGCGGCGTCCCCACATCCACAGCCCCCCCCCCCCAAGTCATGGTGTCTGAGACAGCTTGTCCCTGTCCCCTCCTCCTTCGAACGGCCCTGATCCTGACGAACATCGACAGATTATTTAAACAATTTACTTGCCCAAAACCAAAACTCATTAGGAAACCATAAAATACATTTCAGATAATTTGTTTTGAACTTAGACATCCAAATTACTGTATTTTTATGCGTAATGGAAAGCTTGTGAAGCTTAGACTAAAAAAAAAAATTGTTTTCTCGTTCAAGTTCTGGAGGAAACTTGAACGAAGCGTATTACTATTAGCAAAAACTGATCAACGGCTTGTTTGAAAAGTTTAAGCAACCTACCTCTTTTTCCCCCAGGAAAACTTTCCGTCTGCCCTTAAAATTTTTACTGATTATATCTATAGGTATGCTAAAAAAAGGGAGGGCGAGTCCCATAACATAAAGTTATACTAGGGAATAACCACTGGAATCAGACTTTTAAAGCCACTGATAACGTATTTGAGAAAATAGCTTTAAGCGATGAGAGATTTAAAGCAACAGAAATTGCAACATACATATATGAGGGAGCAAAGGCCCATTTGAACCTTCCATTATTCATACTAGGGCGTAATTCCCTCTTCACTTTAAGTCCAAAGTATCCATATGATGATTACACAACATTAAAACATTCATCCAAAAAAACATAAAAAATCAAACTGGCACTTAAGAACTATCTGTGAAAGCGTAGAAAAAAAGAACGAACAAGAAAATCCAAAAAAGAGTTTCAAGAAAATCGTCCAACGGCCTCCTAACTCTCCTCTTGTGCAAGTCCCATCCCTATTTTAGGAGCTGCGTTTCTTTTTATTTGTAAAATAATTTCAGTAAAAAAATTTTCTAAGCTGTACAACAATAATTTTCAGATTAAATATATCAGTTTTCTGTTCAATTTTATCTTTTTTTCTTCTGCAATTTATTGATAGTTTTTTAGAGGAAAAGGTATAAATTAAAAAGGTTATATTCTTCATGAGCACCTGCAGAAAATTTCCCAAGGGACCAAGTGCAACAGCAACTTTGTTTTTACCATGTCTTAGTGTAAACATTTCTTATTATTCTTTTTTATACATTTTAAAAAGTATGTTTCTCCTAGAGGAGGGGGGGCAATAACCCTCCTATCCTCCCTTTAATGCCTCTATTGAGCCATTGCATCAGGTCTATATGGCATTAATACAACACTGCCTGTGGATTATTCTCAACAATCCTTACAGCTTCTTCTTGATATTCGAATGCACCAGAAAAAAAAAAATGGAGTTAAGCATTCTACTGTGATGTTCAGCAGAATCACAAAAACAACCAATTTATTCATGAATTTGCTATTGGGTTTACCTGAGTCATTTTCCTGGTTTCTTCCAATGCTTCTGGATCGCAATCTCTATATTTTTTAATCTCTTCTTGAATATTCTTCAGTTCAGTATTTCTTTCTGCCAATGCCTCAAGTATTGAAACCCTTTCGCTATATTCCTCGCGTCCAACCTAATAGATAGAAATAACAATTATTATAGTTTATTATTTATTACACAATTATTTCAGTGGAAATTTATTTCTTAGCTCCTATGTTAATTTTATTTCTCATCCCAAGTTAAGAAGTAGAGTATCAACGAAAACAAATACAGCAAAAACAAATTAGATTAAAAAAACGTGCCGCGGTAACGGCACCGTAAAAAGCGCTGTTTATTTTCACATATCCTGATATGCAAAGATCAATTCTTAGAATAATCTAGGATGAAATTACATTGTATGACCTAAAACTGATTTTCCTTGGGAGATTTCAGCCTTTCATGGTTGCAGCAGCAGCAGCTGTAACCTAGTTAAGAACAAACCACTGCCCAAAGTAACCAAAAATTTAAAATCGCGTTAAAAAAAAACTATCTGGTGAGAAAAAAGTTCAATTTGTAGCTGATTCAGGAATCGCGACCATTATTTTGATTAGTAAGTTTGTTACAAAAACAATTTTTTTGGAATTCCGAAATATATGCTAAAACCCCTCGAAAATGGCGTCAGACCGAAACAAAAATACACCATTGAAATCAGCATTACCGAAAATATCACACGGGAAAGTTACAGCACATAGTCTTAGACAGTAGGGGAAATCACTTTTTAACATGGGTAGTACTGGGACATGGTAGTTGTTTAAGGGCTCAAACGAAAGGAAATTGCTATATCTAAGTGCTTAGATAAGCACAAAAACATAGTATTAAAAAAAAACACAATATTTAACAAAACTGCATTTTCACATCCAAGATGATGTCATATCTTCAGGGAAAAACATTCCCATTTTTGTAGATTTGTGCATGAAACCAAATAGGTTATCTGATATTCTGAATTTGATGGTGCGATTTTCACCAAGATAATTTGTATTTGTGGGAGAGCCTCCTTCCCCACTCTCTTTCAAAAATCATGCAGATTTTCTTAGCTTTTTACGGGTATTCAAATTGTTGAATTTTACGTATCTGGAATCCTTAATTGTTTTTAAATTCCTTTTTTTAGTTTCGGTTAATATTAACCCAAATTGCTCCTTATTTACAGTTCGTTATCATGAGCTAATTATATTATTCGCTTAGATTAGGAATGAATAAAGATGATTGATCAAGTAGACAGAGCTTCACTTAGCTTGTTACTATCATGGTTGCAGCGGCAGCTGAAACCTATTAAAGAACGAACCACGGCCCGTAGTAACACAAAATTAAAGAAAACACACTTTAAAAAAACTGGCTAGTGATAAAATTTGTCATTTGTTGCTTATACAGGAATTGTAATCCTAATCTCGATTAGTCTTAGTAGTAAAATTTTATTTAGAAACCAATTTTAGGGAAATCGATAAATAGCCTGAAACCCCTAAAAAATGGTGCCGGATCGAAACAAAAAGTACACCATTAGAATCTTCATGGCCGAAAATCCTATACAGAAACTTACAGTCCCCTGGCTTAAGAAGTAAATGAGTATTTTACATGGGTAGCACTGACGTGTCCTCTTCTTTTATTTTTTTTCCCTCACTGTTAGCGGCACACTGGAATATCATAGAGAGCTATTTAAGGGCTCATTAGAAAGGAAATTCCTATATTTAGTACTTTTTGTAATTAATCAAACAGACATTTAAAATAGTAATTAGTAAAAATGGTGGAAGCATCAATGTCAGCCAATTGGTACCAGAAATGGACGAAGGATGGAAAATGTCGTATTTTAAGAGAAATTTGAACTCTCATTTCCTTCTAACACTTTCCTAATAAGACAAACATTGCTACATTTTTTGTCACTTAATTCTTCCCCTTTCGGATCAAGTGATATATAAGGTCCTATATAGTTCAAGAGTTTAATCTTTAAGTTTGCAGCTTCACTGGATCGCTTTTTTATGGTCTTGAAAAACTAGTCTTAGCAATTTAGATTACAGGTGAAGTAACATTAGGATGCAGATATAAGAATGAAATAAATGATAAAGCAGAAAGTCTAGATAGTCTGTTTCTCAGTTTTTTTTCTTACTAACCAGACACGCTGCTTACATTGCTTTTAAATTGATGCTATTGTTGCAAAACGGAATCTTTTTTTTAGCTATTTCGATTGCATCTACCTCTGCAACCACGATAAGGGCTAAACAGGTTTATTTAATCTAAGGGACTAATCATTCAGAAACGCTATTGACGCTAAGTGTTTTTCAAAACTCAGACGTCATACAACATGACAACAACAAATTTTACTGAGCTTGAACGGTAATACACAATATAAAATTTTAACATATCTATAGTAGCATAAAAATGTGTATTATATTTATATGCGGAAAAGGACTTGGAAAACTGCCTGAAAGTACGTTACAAAAAATTTTGTCTGTCAATGTTCATTGATTACAAACAAACTATTCTTGTTTATATGGTTAACATCCCGTATTGCTTTGGCTGCCAAAAACTATGACAAAAAAAAAAGTTAGATTCTTTATTCCTCCAGAGACCGTTTATAAGAGTACCACTATGCCCAAAACTCAACGGTCTAGTGAGGTTATTGATTTTCGTGAGAAATTAATTACCACAACATCTCACCCACTAAGTGATATTTCACTAGAGGAAGAACTTACTAAACCTGAACGAGGAAGAATCTCTACTGTTAATGATGACGACATTCAGCTAGAAACAGTGGTCTTGCCCGTAAACAGCAAATCTTTGGCAAAAAGTGACACATTATATGATGAAGAAAAAGTTGAAACCTCACATGGAAAGTTGCTTGTAGCTGTTCAAGGTGAAAGAAGCAAACCAGCCATTGTAACATACCACGACTTGGGACTAAATCATATTGCTAACTTTCAAAACTTTTTCAATTTCAGCGAAACAAAAAGCCTCATTTCCAATTTCTGTGTATACCATGTGAATGCACCTGGACAAGAAGAAGGAGCCCAAAACCTGCCTCATGGATTTGTTTATCCTACTATGGATGAACTGGCAGGACAACTGATATATATTATGGCACATTTTGATTTGACAAGGATCATAGGGCTCGGTGTTGGTGTTGGTGCCAACATTTTAGCTAGATTTGCAATTAAATATCCGGAAAAAGTTAAGGGTCTTATTTTGATTAATACTGTATCAACAGCAGCCAGTTGGAATGAGTGGTGCAACCAGAAACTAAATGCTTATTACTTGAATTATAAAGGAATGAGCAAAGGCACTCTGGACTATCTTATTTGGCATCACTTTGGATTAGAATATCAAGAGAGACAGCATGATTTACACCTGACTTTTCGTGAATACTTGGCTCGGCATGTAAATCTAAAGAACTTGGCACTGTTCATAAATTCCTATATTGAAAGATCCGATTTAGGAATCATGAGACTGGATGAAAAACACGGGAATATTTTTCCAGATCTCAGTGCTTTTGATACTGTTCTTAGTGCCGTTCAAAATATCTATTCATATGTTCAAAGATACTTCAGACCTGTCAGTGGATTGTCTGAGAACAAAACTGATGAAGCTTGTCAGATGTCTGTATCCACACTTAGTATCACCGGAGCCTACAGTCCCCATAAAGAAGCAGTAGTAACTTTTAACAGTCGCTTAGACCCAACTAGGACAGATTATCTTGAATGTAGTGACTGTAGTATGGTATTAGAAGAGCAGCCAGCCAAGATTATAAAAGCGATGAAACTTTTCTTGCAAGGAATGGGTTTTTATTATCAAACTCTTACGAGTCTTAATACTTAGTAAGACCTAGGAAATCGATTTCTGACCTCTTTGCACGGGGAAATGAACCTCGACTAGGGGGAAAACCTAGAGCAAGGGATAAAGCTTGTCTACTGTGGTTGACATTGTCCTGTTTCTGTATAATAGCTTAATAGATTGGTTTGGTATATTACCTGTCGATGTTTCTACAGGTATCATTAAGCTATCAGAATTATCTTAAATTTGAATGGAAACAGTCAATGGAAAAAGTAATGATATATGTAATGATAACTTTAAGTAAGGAGCGACCCAGCTCAATAGTAACCGAAACTCTAAAAAACGGAATTTTGATACCAATAGATACTCCACAGGAATCCAATTTTTATGCTGATTTCAAATATATAAGTTTCATCAAGTTTAGTTATACCTATCAAAAGTCACGCGCCTGAAAAAATTAACCTTATTTTCGAAAAAGGGGGAAACACCCCCTAAAAGTCATAGAACTTTAATGAATCACACCATCAGATTCAGCGTATCAGAGAACCTTACTATAAAGTTTCAAGCTCCTATCTGCAAAAATATGGAATATTGTATTTTTATGCCAGAAGAAAGATCACGGATGCGTGCTTATTTACTTTTTTTCCAGGGGTGATCGTATGGACCCAGTGGTCCTAGAAAATCACAAGTGGGCTCATTTGAACGGAAATTAAAATTTATAGTGCCCTTTTTACGTGGGAGGATAAGGAGCAGCATCAAAACTTAAAACGAACATAAATTATTACGTATATGATTGGGTTCGTCCCCTAGTCATTACCTCCCCCCTTTTTCACTAAATTTTTTTTTTTGTACTTTCATCAAAGTTATTTATTCTAATTAACGGCCTTTATGATTAAGGGGTCATTCTTAAAGAACTGGGAAAAAAGATTAGAACTTTTGCGTAAAGAGCGAGGTATTGATTAGGGGGCGAACCCCCTAATGTATGTAATAAAAATATACAAATATAGAAGTTCGTTACGTGTGTTAATTCGTAAGTTACGTGAGACCAAAATTTCGAGAAAGCTATTTTGCCAAACAAAAAAGTAAAATTAATATGCAAATTTCGTTTTAATTATTCATGTACTGTGAGCCAAATTCAAAGCTGCATTAATTCACAAACGTTCAGAAAATAAATAAAAAAAAAGGTTTTTTTAACTGAAAGTAAGGAGCGACATTAAAACGTAAAATGAACAGAAATTATTACCTAGATTAGGGGATTTGGCCCCTAGTCAATATCTCGCTCTTTACGCTAAAGTTCGAATTTTGTTTCAATTCATTAAGAACGACCCCTGAATCACAAAGGCCATTTAATTAGAATAAATAGCTCTTTTGAAAGTACTAAAAAAACCTTAGCGTAAAGAGCAAGGTATTAACTAGGAGGAGAATCCCCCATATACCTAATAATTTTTGTTCGTTTTAAGTTTTAATATTCCTCTTTACTTTCAGTTGGAAAAACTTGTTGTTTTTTTGTATTAATTTCTGATCTTTTTTAAATAATGCTGGGAAATCTAGCGCCCCCTTCATAGCAATGTCCCTTCCCCCACGGAAAGATCCTCCCACTTAATCCCCTCCTTCGACCCCCCCCCCACCACTACCAGAAAAAATCTCCCTGAAAACGTCTGTATACTTCCCAATAACCAATAATATATGTAAACAATGGGCAAAGTTCATAATTTGCAGTCCTTCCCCCGGGGACTCAGGGGGATTAAGTCATCTTCAAAGACATAGTTACTAGATTTGCCGACCATGCTGAACAAAATGGCTATCTTAAAATTTTGATCGGGTGACTTTGGGGAAAAAATTAGCATGAGAGGGGGCCTAGTTGCCATCCTAGTTGCCGTTTTTTAGAGTTTTGGTTACAATTGAGACGGGTCGCTCCTTACTTACAGTTCGTTATCACGAACTGTTTGAAAGGACAATGCGAGTAATATGATAAACTGTCGGATGGAAAAATAGGAGGTTGGAAGACGATTGGAAGTGTCCAGTGGAGGCATGCGAAAGTAAACGATGCACATGCAAGGCACATGAATAATGGCTTACTGTTGAGAATAAAACTTCTTGTAGTAGATACACTTCTGAAATAGCGTACTGAAAATCAGATTCCTGGAACTCTTCTAAGAACTAAATAAAAGTCACTGAACAAATTCTGAGAAGAACAATGCAAAAAGAAAACTTCTAGGTCAAGAAAACCACATTTTTAAATAATAATAATAAAAAAAAAGGCAAAGATACCGAACCGAAAATCCGATGTATCATAATAAAATCCGATAAATTTCAAGAGATATTTTATCTCATTTTTCATCACAGTCTTCACTTAAGCATAAGTTTTTTTTTTTTTTTTTTTTGCAAGGGAAGCTGAACGGATGTTTAAGAACGGTTTAATAGCAGATGGACTTGCAACTGTGACAACTAGCCTGGCCTTCTCACGACGAGACTCTATACACCACAAATTCGACTGGAACATAGACATCCATAAAGTAGGAAACTAATAAACATAAGAGAGAATCAAGGCAGAAAAAATAAGCCGTAGGATAGATCTGCGAAATACGTGCTTCAGCTTACACTTGGTGCCCGGATTTCTGGTAATCGCATTCTTCAAAAAATAGTGAAGTGATCTAAAATTCTGCTTACCAAGACATAGCTACGAAGAATTGGAAAGAAGCAAAATACTGTCAATTAGATTAGCTGTGATAAAGTCAAAATTACGCACGACTACAACACCAATTATGTTTGCTGTATTATGTGACAACATCATCCATAAAACTATGTTTTTTTATTACAGGTGTTACTATGGCGCAGCTCGGGAATTAGTGTTGCATATACGGTCTTTCAAACAAGTACCTACAACTATCCTAGGACAATCTCTCTGGAAAACAACTAGCACGTCTTCGTCATCCTCTCAAAGCATTCCTGCTTCAAAGCCATACTTGACCATTGTCAACATGGTGACTTGTCATATCCTAATTTCCTGATTACTCCAAATCCTTCCTTTTCACCCGGGCGCTTTCCGGGCAAATGCCCTTAAAACCCAAAGAATTTGTTAGGGTGCAAATAATTTTTGTGTACGTGCCTACCTATGATAAAGGATATCTGAGAACGTACTATCGACTGGTTATCAGCAACTTTACCATCGACAGGGGCGACTATGGTGCGGCTTGGGCAATAGATTCATTATACAAGATTTTTATTCTCAAATGGAAATAAATCTTCTATCTCGCACATCGAATAGGCGACGTTGTAGTATTTGCAGTAAAACGCTGACATCTTCTGCTATAACTTAATGCTCAACACTGTGAGCGTGATATAACATAAAAACCTTTTTTTTACAGCCCAGCAAAGCACACAAGAAAGTCCTTTAACCTCCTCCCATTTTAGACTCAAGCCTTTGGACCTCACTCGTTCGTTACCATAACGTCACCTTTTCAGTTTTAATTTTTTTTTCAATTTATATTTTTGGATATTTTTATAGTCTCAAGTCCACGATCCAAAATTATTCTAAATAAATTTTCATGTTTCTAGCTTGATAAGTTTATCTTATTTTTCAGCAGAAAGGAAAAAGTGGACACATAAGCTCACACGCTTGATTTTATTTGCATACACAAAAGTAACATGACGTTTTTCAGAGGGTATGTTATTCAATAAATCGTGATTTATTGCAGATTAATATTGAAACACTATAAAAATGCATTAACAGTGAAAAACAGAGAAATGGACAAAGCCCGAAATTAAGGTCACTCTCCACCCTCCAAAAGTAAGAAATTACATATTAAAATTAATGAAAGTAAGAGATACAAAAAAAGAAGCAAACCTGAGACTTCTGTATAGCTTCCAAAGTAGCCACCTTCTTCTCCTTGATTTCTTTAAGTTTTTCTGACAATTCCTCAATTTTCCTCTTTCTGACATTTCCAGCTTTGCTAAAAATTGGAAAACATTCAGATGAAATGTTCATAAATTACTATATGCTAAAATCACTGAGTTTAAATAGCATCTTTCGTGAATGTCTCTTGCTAACCATTAGAATTTTCGTTTTTCTAATAATTTGAGAATCTTAAATCTCGAACAGTTTCGAAATTCCATGGGGAAGTGCAATTTCTGGAAATTTCCCGTTTAAACTCATGTAACTAGTGACTGTAGACGCATATAGTACTGATCCAAGTAAATACGTAGGAACTTTTTCGTGAGGAGGGGAGGCATATATCCGAAAAAAAAGCAATAAAGGCATAAGAATATTATGCCTTTATTAATTACGAGCAATATTACGAATATTATATTACGAATACTATAAGAATATTACGAGCAATAATTCGGCACCACTTATTTATATCAAGATTGGGAAGGTCACAGAGTCAAACGCCTCCCTACTTACGCACCTGGTCTTACCTTTGAACGAAGAGGATTAAAATTTGTTTATTTATAATAGGACGTTGCACGTTACCTGACCACCACACTAGCCATATCATTGACATCAATTTTATGTTAATGGTTTAGCACAGTGTCAAGGCCGAGAACTATATTTGTAAAAGCGTTTAATTTAAGTTTCACAGTCAGTCAATCTAAAGGTCCTTTAATGAGACTTTAATATTAGCAAGAGTCAGCCAAAAGTAGTTTTGGGAATCACCTAATTTTAAACCCATTCACACTGAAGGTTTAGCTTTTTTCATCTGATTGTTTTATTGAGTCAAGACGGTGCAACTTATACACATCAAGTTATAACAAGAGAGACAGAGAGGTAGAACTTCAGCTAAAGCCCAGAAATGGATTTAGCAAAAATGCAAGTTAGACTTATTTGAAATTTTTTAAGGCTCCACCAATTACAAAGTTGAATTACTGATCCCAACTTGTGCATTAAAAAATCAGCACACTACACAGCATGGAAATATGCCCTGTAGTGGCAAAGAAGGATTGATCTCTGCTTGATAATATGGGACCTGGACCTTGATCTCGGCTGCAACAGGGTTCGGAACTACGAGGAGCCTCATCACATAATGAAACAAAAGGAAGAAACATGGTCATGTAAAGGCTGTATTAGCAGGGTGGGATGGAAGTCTGCCTGGCAATATCCTGGGGTTCAGTCCAAACTGCAGCACGGTTTGGAGTTCCATGGAGATTATGCATTAGCGTCTTCAAATAACAATCAAACAAGAAAAGGAAGCATGGATATGTAGAATCAAAAATCAATTCATTGTTGGGAAAAGCTTTTGATGCATATTAAGGGACAGGAGGATCTAAATAGACTATACGACAAAACACAGTTTGATTGATGAACTGGGAATTTGAAATCAATCTTCTTCTTGATTGAACATATTTTCAGATGCTGATGCATAATCTTCATGTAACTACAGGCCCTACACCAGCTCGTATCAAACCCATGACCGTATTGCCTAGCAGACATCAATTCACTGTGCCATAACAGGGTTGAGTTTTCCCTTCTTTTTTAAACGCATTAATTTTATTGCAAATAATTACTATCTGAACAAATAGGAAAAAAAAGCCAATTAGACCATTCTTCAAATAACTGTGACTGGCTACAATCCTTGTAATTAGTATAGAAAACTACAAGTTTAGCTATGTACGAGGTTAAAATTTTCCTTGCAAATGGTAAAACCTGCTCAAAAGGATTATTTAAAATCCAGTTTTAGCAATAGAAAAATCTTGGTACTAGTAAATTCAAACTATAAACAAGTCTTAAACGCTACTAATAACACAATAGAGATAGCTCTATGTTGTGGAAGTCACATATGCAAGTCAACAAAGCCTATTAAAATCGACTTTTCGGTAGTATTGGCGGGTATCTTTCAGGAGAGATGGAAGGCATTATAAGAATTGGAAATCACCAAGGCGGCTGCTCAGCAAAAGCAGAAAAAAGTACAAAGTACATTAGCATCTAAATCAGCTAATTGTCTAAATTATCTACATATTTATTACTTTCATAAGAAATTAAAATCACATTTAATATTGTCATTGTTCCACTTTGATCTTTCATGTTGGCAGAGATAGGAAAAATTTCTTTTTTACATTGTTATTGCATGATTTACAGGTGATCATTACTTTATGATATTCTGCAAGTCTTGGTAGTAAGATGATTACTAAACATATGGAGTTTTAGCCCAGAGAATACTCAACAATAATATTACTAATGTGGTGTTTATAAACTTAATTTTAAATTAAAGGAAAGGATAGGATATAATGATTTAGAAATAGCTTTTCATCTTAAATAATAGCATCACTGCATTTGATATTTTATGGTTGATTGTCTTCAGTCAATAACAGGAGCAATCCCCATAATTAGTTCACAAGGATCATTTGTAATTGCAATCATCATTCTGATTTTCCATAATAAAGAAGGTAGTGCTTACCTAGGAAAGGCCCAAAAATAAGTTGAAGTGCCGATTTTGTCTGTGTCAATAAGTCCATCATCAGCCAATGATTGAACCACCTCTTTTACTGACTGCATGATTATACCCTTTTCTTTAGGTCCAATTTTTTCCAATTCCTGTTAATTAATAATTAATGAAAATTTCAGAGCAGAAGAGTCAACATATGTATGGTTATTGTACACCTAAAATGACTCATTTAATCAATAGTCAAGACTTCTGTTGCCTATACTGTTTGATTGGAAATGTCATAGCTTTTAGTTTTTCTTATGATCAATATAGGGAAACAGAAAAGAACAATGTATTATCAAAATATTAGAGGTTTTACTATAAGAAACGAATTAATTATGCATAAATACTACAATTTGAAAAACAAAAAAAGAAAGCAAAGCAGAAAAAAAGAAGCAAGAACCAATTTCCAAAACAGAATTTGACATACAGGAAACTGGCAAACAGTACATATAAAGTTATGCATAAGTCACAATTTGCTTTCCATAGCTACAAAAGATAAGAAACTGAGAAGAGGGAGGGGCCTGACAGCATAGGGTTTCAAAACTCATGGGGCACATGAATCACAGGAACCTGGTCCAAATTGTCTCTTTTCTAAATGCGAAAATTTACCTTACATCCTTAATTGCTTAGAATGCTTGTTACAGTGTTAAACTACAGGGTTTAAGTCTTCCATAGGATCAATATTTTCTATAAAATACTAAAAGATACATGCTTGTTTAAGAAAAAAGGGTATGAAGAACCCAGAGGAGGAATTCAGTGCTTCTTCCCAAACTGTCTTCTGTAACCAATATAACAGGTATGGAATGAAGAAATGAATTCGCAATGGCAGTGTTTCATGAGCGTTTTTGATTGTATGTCTGACGAGGTGAGTATTGGTTTGAGTTGAAAAATATAATGAATTGCAAGGTCTGATTTGATAGCTTTTAATCAAGTTCCATTTCAACTTGTAGTTTTCATGAACTAGTTATACGTTTAGTAGACTTGAGAAAGCCCCCGAGCCGGGGGGGGGGGGGATTGGCATGCTAGAATTTTAGTCCTATATCCTTCGGGAAATGGGGTTGAGTTCTGGTGTTGCCAACTATCTGGGTTGGGATAGGGGTCAGTGGTCAGTCTGGGGAGCTTATGGTTAAGCAAATTTTCAAACAACATCTGCCTACCTAACAACATATCCAATAAAGCTGTATCATATATAGCTCTACATAACCCTATATATGTATATTCTAGGGCAATATCTTGGACCATCAGGGGACAATGGATGTGTCGTGTATTTTCAGAAAAGCACCCATGATCTTTAGAAAAAGAATCAAAATACGAATCTTATGGTGTTAATTTTATTTGACATAGTTGTTTCCTTCAGAACTGGGGTCATAAAAAAGAATAGGTAAAAACAACAGCATCAGCCTTTTGCAAACATGCAAAGCTGTTTTGCCTTGTTAGAGAAACTTTCCGGAATAGATCCAAAGCCAAAATAATGGTTTCTTGCTTGTCTAAGTTCTAACATCCATCCCTTTCATTCTTGTTATGCTTGGGTGTTTCATTAAGAAACACTATAGGTCTAGGCAGGGTATTCCTGGGACTGGAGCTGTATTAAAAGAAACATTTTTTTTAAGGTAAGTACCTAATTCAGAAGAATCTTTCAAGATTTTAAGGTAGGAAAGAGGTTAGAGCTGGGACTCAAAACATCTTTTTGGGCCCTAATTAGAGCTGCAAATCCATTTTCAAGAGTAGAGTATTATTTACTTTTCAAACAGAGTATCATCCAATTTTTTTTTAGATAGGGGAAAGGATGATACACAAACTTGATAATACCTTCCCAAGTCTGAATTTAGGGTGTTGATCTGTGACTAAAAGTCTAAACAATACAGTAAAACAATTTTCTGAATAAAAGTTACCCAAAATTTTAATACAATATACTACTGCAGCTACCAAAAAGCTATTTTTTGCATTTTTACCAATGGACAGAGTAAAAAATAGGAAACATTAGAAAGGGTAAGCTCCTCTAATCCTTTCTCTAAGTGCCTTCATGATCTGATCCTACCTCAGATAGTTGAAAAGCCAACCAGGCATCACCCTTCCCAGAAACCAACCCTCCTTGATGTGGTATTCCTTAGGAATATAAAACAGCTACAAAGCACAAGTTACTACCCCCCTTTAGGCAAAAGTGATCACCTTGTCATCAAAGTCAACTTAGCCTTACACAAGATAACAAACGATTATATCAAGAAGAATTACACAAACTATGCAGCAATCAAAGGAGAGATGAGTGGCGTGGACTGGGGGTCTTTGCTTCAAGAGGAGGTAGATCGATAGTGGATCCGATTCCGAGAAGAGCTTACAACGCTCCAGAAAAAGCCCACATCTACCAAACTTGTGCCAAAGCCTAAGACACTCCCACACATGACCCCTCAGATACGTCGAGAACAAAAACGAAAAAACTGATGCTGGAACAAGTATCATAAAATGGGGAATGATTATCACTATGAAAAGTTTGCAAAGGCTCGAAATAACCTACAAAATCTCACTAAACAACTGTATTCAAACTTCGAGTCCAAGCTTGCAGATGATAGCAATAGAAACCCTAAAAGGTTCTGGAACTACGTATCCAGCAAAGATCATAGTAGACGTTCCATAAACAAACTGAAGAAATCTGATGGCACAGAAACTAGTGACCTACAAGAAATTGCTGAATTAATCAACAAGTAATTTGCATTGGTGTTTACCAATGAAGCTGACGGTCCTCTCCCCAAGAGTCCAGCGTATGGTGTACCGAATCTTATGCCACCTATCATGATTACTCCAGGGTGTGTCACAAAGCAACTTGAAGTGCTAGATGTTAATAAGTCAGCAGGGCTGGATAACATTCACCCAAGGCTCCTAAAAGAACTGGCTAATGAGATATCAACTCCATTATGTCAAATGTTTCAGAAGTCCCTTGACTCAAAGACTGTGGCTTTGGATTGGAAGAGCTCTAACATTACACCAATATTCAAGAAAGGTGACAGGACAAATGCAGAAAACTATTGGCCAATCAGCTTAACCTCAGCTGTAGCAAAAACACTGCAACACATTGTGAATGCCAAAATTCTAACACATCTTCTGTCCAACAGTATACTGTCACCAGAGCAGCACAGCTTCCTTGCCGGAAAGTCAGTTGAGACCAACTTACTTGAAACCTACAATATCATCACTGACCTTCTGGAGAGGGGATCGCCTGTTGATCTTATTTTGCTTGACCTCGCCAAAGCGTTTGACAAGGTGCCCCACAGACGCCTTAGGGCCAAATTATTGGCAGTTGGCATCCACAATGATGTAGTAGAATGGGTGATGAATTTCCTGACAGACCAAGAGCAGCATATCCAACTTTACACCAATATTGGCAATAAAGTATTCTCTGAACCATGTGACGTTGTCAGTAGAGTTTCTCAGGATACTATGCTAGACCCCACCCACTTCCCTATTTACATAAATGATATGACAAAGGAAATCACAAGTAATATCATGTTTTATACTGCTGGATTTAAGCTTTTTGGACCAGCCGTTCAACAGAGCCTGCAATCAGGCCTCCAGAGAATCCAGAAGTGGACCAATGAATGGCTGCTCGAGTTTAACATTAATAAATGTATCCTCCATTTTGACAATAACAATCCTCACCACCAGTATACCATGTATGACCAGAAGTTGCAGTCTGATATTCAGCTATAAACCAGTCGTGAAGAACGAGACTTGGGAGTACTTGTTGATGAGCAACTGAAGTTCCACAGGCATTGGCAACAGGTTGGGTCAAAAGCTAACTTAAATCTAAATCTCCTGAAACACACTACCACCAGCTGCTTCCCTACTGTCTTTCTGGAACTTTATAAGGCTATTGTTAGGCAGTTCTTGAATTTAGGAATCTGTCTGAACTCCACCTTCGACATACATGACATCAGAATAACTGAAGGATTTCAAAGACGTGCCACAAAATGCTTCACCAGTATGCAAAATATGTCGTATGATAAGAGACTGGAGCACCTAAAACTACTAACGCTGGTCTTCAGACATCAGAGATGTGATATGATGCTGACCTACAAATATAATAGTCAACCAAACAACACCCTCCTCGCAAAATATACAGGTCAACACAACACTAGAGGATGCTCATAGAAGCTTGCAAAGCAAAGAGTGAAAACCAGAATACATCAAAACTTTTTTTACCAAGCATATTTCCAACAACTTGAACAACCTCCAAGACAAAACAGTGACTGCACCCACTAGTGCCTCCTTCAAGTCAAGATTTGACAAAGTATGGAACAACAAGCCATGGAAATATATGTGGGACAGTCAATCCCTCTCAGCTGCCAACTAATACAACATCACTGGGCCCATTTCACAGTGACATTCCAAGTTAACATCATTGACGCAGAGCAGAACAGATCCAGCATGGACCTTATTTCACTCCAAAGTGCAAATTAAGGTGTTCATGGTAATTAAGATTCAATTTAGGAGGCTGTCTTTTTGGGAGGAGGCTTAATTTAGGATTGGAAAAACAAGTGAATTGTTTGGTAAAAGTAAGAGTGGCTTTCCTACTAAAAGTGGCTGTGCTATGCAAATGAAACTTCATGAAAAGGATTAATATCCTAAATTAAGTAAATAGGATATGTTTTAATCTACTTCTTCAAAATTAAATCCTTGTTATTGCCAAAAAAAACTACTCAGCAACAAGTTAAACTTGCTGTTTCTATCATAAAAACAGCTACAAAGTCAATAAAATACTAAATTCAAACAAAATAAGAACTAAATGACCACAGTTATGCTCAAACTTCATAATTAAATAACTTCATAACAAGATTGATGTGTATGATTTCATACACACTTCATAATTATATTTTACAAAAACGGGAATGGAACTTTATGTATATCTTGCATATAGTTGGACAATGAGCTGCAATTTAGGAACGGGGCTACCGCTAGGCAAGGGACTTCCACCCTTCCCTACTTGTAGGATCTGAACAAGAGCTGTTTTTTGCATGTGTGTTTTTTAAAATGAGCTCAAAATGTGTTTATTTACTATGGAAAGCCTTAGTAAAGAGTTTTTGGGCTGTTAATTCACCCAATTGAACTTTCAACACCCAGCATAAAATAAGTTTGTGATGAGTAACTGCTCTAGAAGAGAGGAGGTTCCACTAGGCAAGGGACTTCCACCCCTTCCCTACTTGTAAAATCTGAACAAGAGCTGTTTTTTGCATTTTTTTTTTAAGATGAGCTCAAAATGTGTTTTTCTACTATGGAAAGCCTTAGTAAAGAGTTTTTGGGTTGTTAATTCACCCAATTGAACTTTCAACACCCAGCATAAAATAAGTTTGTGATGAGTAACTATTCTAGAAGAGAGGAGGGGGCATGATAAGAATTGCAATGGTAGCAACCATTATAGTATATTTGGAAAGTGTTTTTATTGGGGAATTGAATGGAGCCACTCTTTTGTTATTATAGTTTTCTGTACAGAAGGAATCTTGGTGCAAAAGTACCCTACTCTTGTTATTACAGCGTGAAGTCCAAAAGAAGCCATAAACAAGACAATTACAGTTGTTGCATTTATTTCTCATCAGCAGTTGGTTCATATAGACCCCGAAACCGTGCCAAAAAGTCGGCAGCGCGCCGACGAAAAAAAAAAAACGGTGACGCGCTGCCGAGCTTGCATCAGCGCACTGACGCCGCCACTGATTCTATCGGCGGCGGCGTAACTAATACGCCGCCGTTTATTTCTCTCTCTTTTTTTTTCTTATCGATATCGACCTCCGGGCTTCAACCGTCATCCTGGCTAATCTGTTTCTTAAAGATAAATACTGTCATCTTGGGTTTGCCATGTATATCGGTTCGTAGGAAGGAGAAGAAGAAATTTTTCTTGAAACAAAAATTCTACCAGGATCCATCACAACACAACACAATCCATCACAACAGCAACTCTATAAGAAAATTAAAACAAATTTTCTTGTGAATTATTATCGCTTCTAATCAGCAGTTATACCAAACCAATCCTGCTCAACTCATCCTCAGGGCTATACTGTGGTGTTCTCCTCCCCATAGTATAGTATAGACGTTTTTATATCGGTCCTTTGTCCCTTCGTTACTTAGTTTTGTTTTTTTCTGTTTAAGCATTGTCCAAGAGGCAATGTTGAGAAGTCCTCCAAAAAAAAATGTCCCCCCAGATCCCAATACAAATTCCAGTGAAAGTGCAATAGTTATCTATAAACATCTTTGCTGGTCAAGCACACTTTCTCAAAGTTCAAATGATAGCTCCAATTCAGAGAATAGGACAATGATAAGTGTAGGGGCTAATGTAACCATAAATGATGATATTAGGTTTCAAGAGGTCCTATCTAGAAGTTTTAAAAAAAGAAAAAAAATCTCCCCAATTAAAAGCATTTCTCCTCTCCCTGCCCAAGATCCTCCCTCCAAAAACTTAGGAATTTACCTTAAAATTACTCCCACTACCCCCTTTGAAATAAAAATGATCACTGCAATAAGAGTTGCAATTTTTAAATTGCTAAAATCAATGTTCTCTCTTAACATTAACCGTGATGGATCTCTGCTAATAGCTGTAGAAGATCAGAAATCAGCAGATACAATAATTAACCTTAAATCCCTTCTGAATACCCCAATTATTGCATCTAATTGGAACCCAAAACAATCAACAACAAAAATAGTAGTTTATAATGTTCCCCCAGAGATATCTACTCAGGAGTTAAAAGAAGGCCTTTCAGATAGGGCTGGAAACACAATCCCAGTTGAGGATGTTACCCAACTTGGAAAACCCAACTCTAATGGCCTAAAAACTAGTAGATCCTTCTTATTCACACTGAAGGATAAAATTGATATCCCAGAAAAATTATTTCTATTTGGGCAAATCAAACCACACAAGGAATACAAACCTAAGCCTATTCAGTGTCAGAAGTGTTTCAATCTGGGACACACAACAAACAAATGCACTGAAATTCTCCACGAGTGTAGTAATTGTAAATCTTTCCATCCTAAAGAGCTGACAACTTGCAACAACACTCAGCCTACATGCATCAATTGCAAAGGCCCACATGAATCTACAAATAAATCATTATGCCCTGCATACAAGAAAAGAGCTCTAACACTCCAAATATCAACAGAGAAGGCAATCCCATACCCCTTTGCAGCAATGGAAGCAAATGCTGCCCAACAATACCAAATAAAGCCTGTAATGAAACCAACCAAAACCCCCAAGTCAAATGCCCCCAATGCATCAAGCACCCCAGATAAAACACCATCTTCTAAGCCCCCTAGCTCAAATCCCTATCAGAAGCAATCACCAAGCCAACAAGCCTCCTTGTCCGGTGAGATGAGGCCAGCCTGGCCCTCCCTCCCAAGAAGGAACAAACCAGAAACACTACCAGGAATCAATCCATTAACCAACAAACAGGATGCACTACCAAAAATGCAATCCCCAAATATATGCTTATTCATTCTAAACTGTAATGCAGTTCAGGCCATGAACATACATCAAGTACAGAAAACAAAAATTATTGCAGAATTGGCAAAAATTTACATCCCAGATGATATGCTCATTCAAGCAAAAAAAGATCTTGCTTTACTCTTAACAAAGCTGATCATTGATACACATTCATATGAAGAATAAATCAACAACACAACATTTATCAATACTCCAATGGAATGTAAGATCACTCAAAGAAAATAAGCTAAATGAACTAACATCATTTATGAATAATAATTCAATTAATATTGCTTGCCTCCAAGAAACTCATTTAACCCAAAATCAACAAATTAAGTCTCTGGGATATACTATCCTGAGAAAGGATAGATCTTCAGAGAGAAAAGGAGGTGGTGTAGCTCTATTAGTTAATAATAATATAAAATTTTGTGGCATTAATTTTTCCAGATTTTGAAAATGATGTTGATGTAATTGGTATAAGTGTTTGGCTGAATAATTTAAAAACCTACATAATAAGCTTTTACAACCCTAATGGCCAAACTACAGATGCCAAGGATTTCTTTAATTATATAAATAATTCTAATATACTAAAAAATATCATTATTTGTGGTGTTTCAATGCCCACAGCCTTTTGTGGGGGAATAAACCAGCAAATAAAGCTGGTAAATTTATTGAGCATATGACTTCAAATAATAATGAATTAGTTGTTGCTACCCCTCCAAACCTGAATACTTATTTCAACCCCAAAAGTGGCAATTTCTCCACAATTGACCTACAAATTGTGTCTTTAAATTTTTTTGAACAAAATTTACATAAATAAAATTGATAGTCTATGTACAGACCACTTTGCTATAGTTCGCTCCCTAAATGAACCTGCTGAAACTTTATCTCATACATCCAAATATATCAACACTAAAGCAAATTGGTCTATTTTCCAAAATAAGCTAAATGATGAAATTACAAGTTTCACCCAAAGTTCATGCATTTCTAAGACAACAGTTGACACACATGCTGAAGCATTGACATCTTTACTAATAAATACAGCTAATCATGCTATCCCCAGGACAACACCTAAGAAAACATTCCCTAAACAAATTCCTAAAGCATGGTGGACAAATGAGTGCCTAATTAAATGGAGGATAAAAAAGGCAGCTAGGACAGAATTCATAAAAAAACCAACACCTACTACATATTTAAAAAAATTACAAGCAGAATCTATTCTAAAAAGGACTATAATAGATGCTAAATATAAATACTGGAATAATTTTGCAAATAATCTCTCCAGAGAAACAAATGAGCCAATTATACATAAAGTCATAAGCCACATATGTGGGAAAAAGACTTCTCCCAACCCACTCCTGTATGAGCTTATACATAATAATACCCATTATGACAATGATAACGAAAAGGCTAACCTATTTGCAACTCTTTTTGTTAATAAGCTAACATCAAATAATCAAAGCAAGCTGTCCACAATTCCTATGAACCCTAGTTACCAACGACGCCCAGGATCCGAGTACATAACTAATCCATTTTCAATCAAGGAATTGAATAATGAAATACATCATATTAGGTCCAAAACTATCAGCAGCTATGACAATATACAACATACGTGGATAAAGAATCTCACACATTCATAAAAACAAGAACTGCTAAATTGTTATAATCACGCTTGGGCATCTTCTAGGTTCCCCAATATATGGAAATGTTCGTCCCTCCTACCAATCCTAAAGAAAAATAAACCAAAAGATAACCCTGAGTCTTATAGGCCCATAATGATTACACCTGTGATGGGGAAAATAATGGAGAAAATGATTTATCACAGACTCCTCTGGTTTGTTGAGAAAAATAACATGATCCCACACACTCAAACTGGATTCAGGAAATACCACTCCTCAACAGATGCTTTCATTTTGCTAACAAATGCAATAAATGAATCTTTCTCAAAAAATAATATCCTAGTGGCAGCTTTCCTAGATTTTGAAGGAGCTTATGACAATGTGAACCACCAAATCCTTTTAAATAGACTTGCAAACCTTGGAGTACCTCCTAAGCTAGTATCCTTTATTAAATCCTTCATAGAAGTGCGAAGTTTTATTGTTTGTGTTGGTTCAGCCTCTTCACCCCAAAAGACAATATCCAAAGGCCTACCTCAGGGAGCAGTCCTCATTTGCCTCCTTTTTGCCCTATATCTATGGGACATGAACCTACCCCACACGAATCTACAATATGCTGATGATCTGGTGCTATGGTCATCCGGCAACACCTTTCAGATAGCACAGTCAAATCTGCAAAAGTCACTTTTCCAGTTTGAAAAATTCTCTCAACATTCAGATTTACCCATTGCACCCACCAAGTCAAAAATAATCCAATTTCACCGGAAGAGAAACCATGTTAAGGCAAAACTAACTCTAAATAAAACAACTATTCCAGAAGATAATCATATTAATTACCTAGGTCTCATGCTTGACCAAAAACTTAATTTCCACCTCCACATTTCAAACACAATAAAAAAATGTTATAGAAAAGCAAATATACTAAAAAGACTTCTTTCCACACCCTAGGGTTGTAAGGAGAAAACCTTACTCCAGTTTTTTAACATATAAGACCCCATATTGACTATGGGCTCATTGTCTATGGTGCATGTGCAAAGACCCAGATGCAAAAAATTGAAACAACACAAAATGATATAATACGTCTCATATTTGGTCTTAGGAAACCCACAAGCACCAAGTTTCTGCTTATGGAGAGTGGATTAACAACAATAAGGGAGAGACGTAGCTTTCTCTTGATAAAACATCTTACAAAAATTGAATCAAATAGCTCACACACATTACATAATTGGTTAAGAAATCCAGCCATGTATAGAGGTATTGCAGATGAGTATGCCAATATTCAAAAGAAGTTCCCTGTACCAGCAAAGTCTATTGCACCTACTTTGCCCCAATCCCCTCCAGGGAATTTGTCATATTCCATATTAAATACTGAATTTTCAAAATGGAATAAAGATTTAACCGCCATTGCTTTTGTCCAGAAAAAATTTGCAGAACTTAATACAATTAAATATAAAAATAACTTCAAAATATTTGTTGATGGGTCAAAAATGGATGAGAAGGTTGCAAGTGGTGTTTTCCTTCCTCACCTGAAAATTGCAATGGGCGAGAGATTATTTAATAATTTATCTATAATGTCTGTTGAGTTAAATGCCATAATCATGGCATTAGAACACCTTAAGCAAAACCAACCTTTGATTGAAAATTCGAATAATATTATCATCTATTCCGACTCTTTATCAAGCCTTGAGTTGCTGGCCTCAGCTCCTCAATATAAGTTGGACATTGACACTTATCATTGTCTCAGTATTATTGATAATCTTGCTTCAAGTGGCATAAAAACTTACTTTCAGTACATTCCTAGCCACTCTGGCATAAGTGGTAATCATCAGGTTGATGAAATAGCAAAAAATGCTATAAATATTGACCAGCCAAGTGGGAGACCAATCCCAATTAGAGATATTTACCGATGGAGGCTATCAGATATTAATTTTAATAAGATTAATCCTATCCTTTCCCCCTTTCCCAATAAGCATCTTTCTAAAATTTATCATAGAATTCGTTCTGGAACAAATGGACTAAATTTCCTTGCATTCTCATATAAGCTTTCTAATTCAAGTGGCTCAATTCCCCTGTCCCCTCTTTGCAGGCATTGTAATATGAATAATGAAACAATTGACCATTGCCTATTTGAATGTAATATGCTGACGTCTGCACAACATACCTTGCTTTGTAAACTGTTAAAATACTTCAAACACCACAAAATCCCATTATCAGCCAAGAGCCTAGCCAACTATACCTGCACACAGAGCATAGAAATCGACATCTATCATCTTATATTTGAACTCCTAGAGTCAAAAGATCTGCTGAAAGATATCTGAATATATCTAATAATTATGAGGCAATCAAGCCAGTAGCCCTGTAGCCCACAGAGTGAAGCAGAAGGAAAAGGGCTAAACAGTTTCACTGAAAAGCCTGCCCGCTGTTTAATAGAAGAAGAAGAAGATTCTACCTTCCACTTTAAAATTTTGTTCATTTTTCTTTTTGATGTTTCGGATGAAAAGAAATAGATAGTAGAGCATTAGGCAATCCAGAATGTTGTCATAGGCAGCGCAATCGCGCTGCCTAAGTAAAGAACGCTGTTGGCACAATGTATTATTTATTTGTTGTTTTTTTTTCTATACCAGGGCAATTCGTATTGAAGGAGTTGTCGCAGAAACTTCGAAAAGGGCTCACTCGATTGGAAATTGGAATAGCTAGTACCCTTTTTAATAGTCAACAGTGATTCGAAGGCAGCTAATACCCCTTCAAAGAAACGTAAAGAACTCCATTAAACAAAAAATGAGCAAAAATAAAATCAAATAATCTACCAAGCGTGCAACTACCAAAAATCAGCATCGATAAATAAATGAAACCGAAAACGAACAGAAATTACAATAAATAACAGAGTCAAACTCAAAACGAGCAGAAATTAACATAAGTTGTGCTCAAAACCCGTATGCCTTCCCAAGGCCAGAACATAATTTGCACTTCACTGAAAATATACAAATGAATGTGCATTGTCATTTTAATATACATATACTGATATTTAGTAATCAAAATGTTAATATTATTTGATTTATTAAAGTTATAAAAGTAAAAACAGCAGATATAATACTTAATCTAAAATCTCTTCTGAATACCCCAATTAATTCATCTAAATGGAACCCAAAACAATCCCCAACAAAAATAGTAGTATATAATGTTCCCCTAGAAATACCAATACAGGAGTTAAAAGAAGGGCTCTCAGTTAGGGTTGGTAACACAATCCCTGTAGAAGATGTCACTCATCTCGGTAAACCCAACTCTAATAGGTTAAAAACAAGTAGATCTTTCTTATTTACACTGAAGGAAAAAATTATTATCCCAGAAAAGTTATTCCTATTTGGGCAAATCAAACCGCACAAGGAATACAAGCCAAAGCCTATCCAGTGTCAGAAGTTTCGGAAACTGGAACAAACAACAAATAAATGCAATGAAATTCTCCTAGCCTGTAGTAATTGTAAAGGCTCCCATCCTAAGGAGTTGACAACTTGCAACAACACTCAGCCTACACGTATCAATTGTAAAGGCCCACATGAATCCACCTATAAATGACAATGCTTTGCATATAAGAAAAGACTACTAACACTCTAAAAAGCAACAGAGAAGGCCATTCCATACCCTCCTGCTGCTATGGAAGCAAATGCTGCCAAATCCCACCAAATAAAACCTATATTGAAATCAAATGAATCTCCCAAGTCAAACACTCCCTATGCATCAAGTACTCCTTACAAAACACCATCCTTTAAGCCCCCAAGCTCACATCTCTATCAGAAAGAATTACCAAGCCAACAAGCCTCCTTGCCTAGTGAGATGAGGTTGTCCTGGCACCCCCTCCCAACAAGAAACAAACCAGAAACACTACCAGGAATTAATCCCTCAACTGACAAACTGGATGCACAACCAAACATGCAAACCCCAAATATATACTTATTCATTCTAAACTTCAATGCAGTTCAGGCGATGAATATACAACAACAATAGAAAACAAAAATCATTGCTGAATTGGCAAAAATCTACATTCCTAATCCTATGCTCATTCAAGCAAAAAAAGATCTTGCTTTACTATTGACAAAGCTGAACATTGATACACAGTCGTATGAAAAATAAATCAACAAAACAACACATATCAATACTCCAGTGGAACGTAAGATCACTTACAGAAAATAAGTTAAATGAACTAATATCTTTTATGAATAATAATTCTATCTATATTGCTTGCCCCCAGGAAACTCATTTAACCCAAAATCAACAAATTAAGTCTCTGGGATACACTATCCTGAGAAAGGATAGATCATAAGAGAGAAAAGGAGGTGGAGTAGCTTTAACAGTTAAAAATAATATAAAATTCTGTGGCATCAACTTTCCAGATTTTGTAAATGATGTTGATGCAATTGGTATCAGTGTTTGGCTGAATAATACAAAAACTTACATATTAAACTTTTATAACCCTAATGGCCAAACTGCAGATGCCATGGATTTCTTCAGCTATATAAATAATTCTAATATGTTGAAAAATATCATTATTTGTGGAGACTTTAATGCCCACAGCCTTTTGTGGGGGAATAAACCAGCAAATAAAGCTGGTAAGTTCATTGAGTGTATGACTTCAAATAATAATGAATTAGCTGTTGCTACCCCTCCAAACCTGAATACATATTTCAACCCCAAAAGTGGCAGTTTCTCTACAATTGACCTAGAAATTGTGTCTTTAAATATTCTGAATAAAATTTATATAAATAAAATTGATAGTCTATGTAGTTACCACTTTGCCATAGTTTGCTCCCTAAACGAACCTGCTGAAACCCTATCACATACCTCCAAATATATCAACACTAAAGCAAATTGGCCTTATGTTCCAAAATAAGCCAAATGATGAAAATACAAGTTTCACCCAAAATTCATGCATTTCAAACGCAACAGCTGACACACATGCTGAAGTTTTGGCATCTTTACTAAAAAATACAGCTAATCATGCTATCCCCAGGACAACACCCAGGAAAACCTTCCCTAAACATGTTCCCAAAGCATGGTTGACAAATGAGTGCCAAAATAAATGCAAAACAAAAAGGCAGCTAGGAGAACATTCTTAAAAGAACCGTCACCTACTAAATATTTAGAAAAATTACAAGCAGAATCTAATCTAAAAAGGACCATAATAAATGCTAAATATAACTACTGGAATAATTTTGCAAATAATCTATCCAGAGAAACACATGAGCCAATTATACATAAAGTCATAAGCCAAATCTGTGGGAAAAAGACTTCCCCCGACACACTCCTGTATGAGCTTATGCAGAATAATACCCATTATGATAATGATAATAAAAAAGCTAAGCTATTTGACACTCTTTTTGTTAATAAGCAAACATCAAATAATTGTAGCAAAATGCCCCCAATTCCTATTAACCCAAGATACCAACCTCGCCCAGGATCCGAGTATATAACCAGCCCAATTTCGATCCAGGAAATGAATAATGCAATAAATCATATTAGGACCAAGACTAGCGGCAGCTATGACAATATACACCCTACATGGATAAAGAATCTCACCCCTTCATGCAAACAGGAACTTCTAAATTTTTATAATCATGCTTGGGCTTCATCTACGTTCCCCAATATCTGGAAATGTTTGTCTCTCCTACCAATCCTAAAGAAAAATAAACCCAAAAATACCTGAGTCTTATAGGCCCATAATGATTAATCCTGTGATGGGGAAAATAATGGAGAAAATAATCTATTACCGACACCTGTGGTTTGTTGAAAAAAATAATATGATCACTCACACTCAAACTGGCTTCAGGACACACCATTCCTCGACAAATGCTTTCATATTGTTAACAAATGCAATAAATGAATCATTCTCAAAAAATAATGTCCTAGTTACAGCTTTCCTAGACTTTGAAGGGGCATATGACAATTTGAACCACCAAATCCTTTTCATTAAACTTGCAAACCTTGGACTACCCCCCAAGCTAGTATCTTTTATAAAATCTTTCATAGAATTGCAAAGTTTCATTGTTTGTGTAGGTTCAGCCTCTTCACCCCAAAAGACAATAACCAAAGGCCTTCCTCAGGGAGCAGTCCTCAGCTGTCTCCTCTTTGCCCTATATCTCTGGGACATGAGCCTCCCCCACACGAATCTACAATATGCTGATGATCTGGTACTATGGTCTTCTGGCAACACCTTTGAGATTGCACAGTCAAAGCTGCAAAAGTCACTTTTCCAATTTGAAAAAATCTCTCAACATTCAGATTTACCCATTGCACCTACCAAGTCAAAAATAATCCAATTTCGCTGAAAGCAAAATCATGTTAATGCAAAACCAACTCTAAATAGAACAACTATTCCAGAAGATAATCATATTAATTACCTAGATCTCATGCTTGACCAAAAACTTAATTTCCACCTCCACATTTCAAACACAATAAAAAAATGCTATAGAAAAACAATTATACTAAAAAGCCTTCTTTCCACGCCCTTAGGCTGTAAGGAGAAAACCTTACTCCAGTTTTATAAATCATATATAAGACCCCATATTGACTATGGGCTCATCGTCTATGGTGCATGTGCAAAGACCCAGATGCAAAAAATTGAAACAATACAAAACAATATAATACGTCTCATATTTGGTTGTAGGAAACCCACAAGCACCAAGTTTCTGCTTATGGAGAGTGGATTAACAACAATAAGGGAGAGACGTAGCTTTCTTTTGATAAAACATCTTACAAAAATTGAATCAAATAGCTCACACACCCTACATAATTGGTCAAGAAATCCAGCCATGTATAGAGGCATTGCAAATGAGTATGCCAATATTCAGAAGAAGTTCCCTGTACCCGCAAAGTCTATTGCACCTACCTTCCCCCAATCCCCTCCATGGAATTGGTCAATCCCCATAATAAATACTGATTTCTCAAAATAGACTAAAGTTTTAACCCCCAGCACTTTTGTTCAGAAAAAATTTGCTGAACTTAATACAATTACTTATAAAAACCATTTCCAAATCTTTGTTGATGGGTCCAAAATGAATGAGAAGGTAGCAAGTGGTGCCTTCCTTCCTCATCTGAAAATTGCCATGGGTGAGAAACTGTATACTAATGTATATATAATTTCTGCAGAGTTAAATGCCATAATCATGGCATTAGGACACCTTATGGAAAATAAACCCTTGATTGCTAATTCAAATAATATTATAGTTTATTCTGACTCTTTATCAAGCCTTGAGTTGCTGTCTTCAGCTCCTCAGTATAAGCTGGATATTGACACTTATAATTGTCTTAGTATTATAGATAATCTTGCTTCAAGTGGCATAAAAACTTATCTCCAGTATATTCCTAGCCACTCTGGTATAAGTGGTAATCATCAGGTTGATGAAATAGCAAAAAACGCTATAAATATTGACCAGCCAAGTGGAAGACCAATCCCCATTATAGATATTTACCAATGGAGACTATCAAATATTATGTTTCATAAGAAAAATCCTACTCTTTCCCCTTTTCCCATTAAGTATTTTTCTAAAATTTATCATAGAATTCGTTCTGGAACAAATGGACTAAACTTTCTTGCATTCTTGTATCAGTTTCCTAATACAAGTAGTTCAGTTCCTTTGTCCCCTCTTGGCAGGTATGGTATTATGAATAATTAAACATTTGACCATTGCCTATTTGAATGTAATATGCTGACGTCTGCACAGCATACTTTGCATTGTAAACTGTTAAAGTGCTTCAAACACCACAAAATCTCACTATCAGCCAAGAGCCTAGCCAACTATACCTGCAAACAGAGCACAGAAATCAATATCTATCATCTTATATTTGAGCTCCTTGAGTCGAAAGATCTACTGAAAGATATCTGAGAATATCTAATAAATAATAGGCAACCAAGCCAGTAGCTCTGTAGCCCACAGAGTGAAGCAAAAGGAAAAGGGCTAAATAGTATCAACTGAAAAGCCCGCCTGCTGTGAAAAAGAAGAAGACAATGCAATGTTAAACATAGACACAACATAGGTTTCCCTGGGTCTAGTGGCTAAAAATAAGAATTCTACTTGGTCTGATTGACAGTGAACATAAACACTTTCTGCACAGCCCAACAAATTTCTGTTTTGTCATATTGTTCTTGTATGTTTTTAGCCAGCCATTTAAAATCCTTACAAAATCCAGTTTAGGTTGAACGTGCTTGGTGAATTGTAATTTTTATTATTATTTTTAATCAGAAAAGTTGGCACGCCATGGTGTGCTGCTGGTCAGAAATTTGTGGCACGCTGCCTCCAATACTAAATCGCACATTCGCCACCGTCATGTTGGCGTGGCGTGGCTTCGGGGACTAGGTTCATAGCATAGCCTAATACCAGGAGTAAACCTTAAGCACAGGGGTTAATTCAAACAGAAACCCTGAAAAATCCTTAAAACTGCTTAAAAAAAAATCATACTTTCTTATCTCATTCTTAAAAGCACATTGCTTCACTCTGCCCCAATTCCCTGAAAAATAAATACGCAGACCACTATAATTTGCAATAACAAATGGTAAAAACACACAATTTATCTGCATCTTAATCATTAGGCACCAAAACCAGTAGCAGTAAATTTTGAGTTTGGCTAGATAGAGTGTGAACACACAACTCAAGGGATCTTTTCATATTCCTTACAAATGTGCTAATCCCTTCCTTCACAAATTTTATTTGAGCCCTTAAAGTTATACCTTATTTTTTATCATTTGCTACTTGGAAATAACCAACAAAAAAATTGTAAACTACTTTACAACTCTTTTAAATATTATATTATTAAACAGGCAATAATTGTGTACCTATTTATTTACCTGTAAATTTTTTTCTGAAAAACTACACTACATTTTATAATGAAAATTTGTATACTACCTTTTTCTGACATGAAAAAAAGTTGTGATCTATCACAACTTTGAAATAATTTGTTTCCCCCTCCCAGCCCCCTTAATATTTTTCATAGATTGTCTGATCACTAAAATTAGGGACCCCTGAATGTTCAAAGCTTTAAACATAAGTAGGAGGAGATTCAGAATGAAATTTGTTTGTTGACAATCAGTTGCCTCAAAGCTTTTAGAGCGATAAATTCCTGTTTGATAGTTGTGAAGTGAGCCTTGGATACTTATCTCAACAATATAAGTGTTGCTTCAAGTACCCCTCCCTTCTGACAGATAAATATAAAAACCACCATATATATTCACCCTATTGTTTTAAAATAGTGACTCTTTTCTTCCTAGGAATAAGAAAGAAAAGGATTGTGCTATTAAAAACAAAGTTTGAGTGGACTGTACCCATCAGGGCAGACAGAGGAGGCAGGGGTAAAGTGATGTATGGTAATATACTTTTATAAATGAAATAAGTATGTATTAAGATAAATTTTGAGTTTTCTCATTACTTACCTAAGAAGAATAAATGCAAACATACCTCTCAATGCACCTTTTTACAGTTTTTTCAAATATACTAATTTTTTTATATTTTTCCATGACAAATTTTTATCTTGAGTCCTTAAAGGGACTTCTAAAGTGAGACCTTCTTCTTTATTAGAAAACTGTAGCTAGAAACATGGAAACTACCTTAAACAATCCTAAAATCTTAGTTATCTTATTCATAAAAGTTTTTGCTGTCACTTTACCCTCCCCCCTTTAATGAACACATACACACTAGCCTTATATAATCAAAATAGCCTTTATTATTCAATAGAGCAACTGTTTTCTTCTTTATTATTTTACATCAAAAAGATTCAAGTAGTGGTGTGTTCACATTCTACTTGGGCAAATATTGAAAAAAACACAGAATTATCAGAATTTATGATTGTGTTAAGGTAGTTTTAAGACGGAGAGCTGTGTTCAAGTGAACGGCCGCCACAGCCCGTTCTTCCAAATCACGACAGGAGTGCGCCAAGGATGTGCAGTTGCCTCAGAGCTCTTCAATGTCATCATAGACTACGTTATGACTAGGACTACCTCATGTCTCAGCTTTGGACTCAAGTTTGGAGATTGTGTCATTACAGATGCTGATTTTGCCAATGACTTGGCCATTCTGGCGGACTCCATGGAACAGTTTCTGGAAGCGCTTCGAATCCTACGAGAAGAGGCTGCAAAAGTAGGAATGCAGATAAACTGGACTAAAACGAAAATTATGGCAATAGACCCATCCTCTCCTGCTGCCAATCATTCAGTTAGCCTGGACAGCACCACTAGCATCGAAGTTGTCCAAAGGTTCACCTACCTGGGCTCCATAATTTCTTCAGATGGCTCGCTTCTTTCTGAACTACAAGCGAGAATATCCAAAGCGTCTTCTGCCATGGGCAGACTGAACCGTCACCTCTGGCGAAAACCGAATCCTGCGGATTTTCAACACCCTCGTCGGCTCTGTGATGCTCTATGGAGCTGAGACGTGGCAAGCTTCAGCCGCAACCCTCAAGACAATTGATGTCTTTCAGTCGAAGAGCCTGAGGAGGATCGAAGGTCTACGATGGTTCGACTTTGTCAGCAGTGAGAAGCTGCTGCAGCTCACCAAGCAGTCTCGGTTTTCGACCCAAGCAGCCGAGCAAACACTACGATGGTTCGGACACCTACTTCGAATACCTCCACACATACCTGCGAAAACAATCCATGACTTCGACCCAGTCAAAGCCAGTTGGAAGTGACCTCGCGGCCGACCGAAGAAACGATGGTCTGACAGCCTGTCCAAGTTCCTGGTGATGACAAATATTAGGTTGAGCGATGTGCAAACGCTTGCCATGGACCGAAGTGGATGGAGGAGGCAGACGTCACTCTCTACGCCGAGCAGCGCCCGGCAGGAGACATAAGTCAAGTCAAAGTAAGTCAAGTCAAGTTTTAAGAATTTGTGGTGACTGTTTTCAAACCAGGAAAAAACATTTCTTTAAGGGCTTACAACAAAATTTGTATTGAAAACAATTAGGCTAGTATATTTGGAAAGAAGTATAAAAAGACATATACCCTGATGTGTTCTCCTTAAGTAATAGGAAAAACTCTAAATTTACCCCATTAGGTAGGCTGATGTAAAATAGCCTGGAACAAGAATACTTAAGCCTATAGTGGGATGTAAGTTTATTGACAAGAGGTAGGGCAAAGTAAAGCAATGAATGGTATTTGTTTAAATTGGAAACTACTTTCAAGATTCTAAATAGGCTCATTAGGCTATTCTTTAAGATGTACCAATAACCTTTGAGCAACTGACAGATTATTCAGATAGCTAAGATATAAACTTATCTCTATAGTCAGAATTGCATCCTGAATCCAAGTCTAACATTCATTTGCATTGGAAATGAACTTTACCCCATCTATATGTATACCAATTCAGGATATTAGGAGGTGGGGGTAAAGTTCATTTCTGATTCAAATGAATGTTAAATTATGATTCAGGATGCAATTCTAATGGTAAATTTCTAGCTGGCACAATGATTTAGCTAGGATGAAAGTAAAAACATCATTTGATGCCTTTTTTATGCTCTTTCATAATATAATAATTGCTTCTGGGGCTAATTGAATCTTGAGCCCAAAAGGGACCCCAAAGGCATTTTATATGAATTATGAAAGAGCATAAAAAACTTCAAATGATGTTTTCACTTTCATCCTAGCTAAATTTTATGGCCCACTGCAAATTTATCCTTAACTTTACCCCCTCTACCCTGCTAATGTGCAAATATATATACTGAATTGGAATATATAGGCCTACTGAATTGTTGATGGCAAAGTTTCAAAGCACAAAATTCAGTGCTATTTTTGTCAATGGCATTTGAAAAATTGAAAAAGTAGGAAAACAGTTTGAATTGAGAATCAAGTATTTTGCAGGTTAGGTTATAACTTCTCTGTGTGATTACAAAAATGAAAAACATTTGGGGCCCCATTAAGGGCTCAAGATGCAATTAGCCCCAGATACAATTATTGAATTATAAAAGAGCATAAAAAAGACATCAAACAATCTTTTCACTTTCATCCTAGCTAAATTATTGCACCACCAAGAAATTCACCATTCTAACTATAGAGGTAATTTTCAACTTCAAACCTACTCCCCTAATGTGCAAATATATACCCTGAATTGGTATATATAGGAGTGGGGGTAAAGTTCATTTCCAATGCAAATGAATATTAAATTTGGATTTACAATACAATTCCATCAGTAAAGTTCTACCAAATCATATTATTGAGTTAAGAATAAAGTGAGTACACCATTTGATGCCTTTTTTTTATGCTGATAACAAATAAAATAATCATTTCTATCGGAAATGAATTTCAGCCCCCACCCCTATATTTGGCAATTCAGGGTAAGGTTAAGTTGTAGAAATATATACCCTGAATTGGTATATATAGGGGGGGCTGAAATTCATTTCTGATAGAAATGATTACTATATTTGTAATCAGCAAAAAAAAAAGGCATCAAGTGGTATAGGCCTATTCACTTTATGAGTAAGTTAATAATATGATTAGGTAGAAATTTACCATTCCATCAATATATGAAAGTTTTTTCTTATCTATCTGAATAATCTGTTAATATAAACATTAAGCTAGGCTACCCTACACTTTTACTTTAAACTTTGTACTCAATGAATTTTGTATAAGCTGACTTATTTTTCCTTCTGGAGAGTGAAACTGATACTGAATCCTTTTTTAGGACAGAAGTAGGTCAATATCTACGAAATCATATTATTTTTCAGTTAGGAATAAAGTGAATACACCATTCGATGCCTTTTTTTATGCTGATTACGAATATAATAAGCATTTCTATCGGAAATGAATTTCAGCCCCCACCCCCCCTATATAGGCTATACCTACCCTAACCTAACCCGGAATTGGCCTATATAGGGGGGGGGGCTGAAACTCATTTCCGATAGAAATGCTTATTATATTTGTAATCAGCATAAAAAAAGGCATCAAATGGTGTATTCACTTTTGTCCTAACTCAATAATATGATTTCGTAGATACTGACCCAGAAGTAGGTAGGCTAGCCTATGTAGGTTATTTATGAGTTTTTTTGTGAAGTAGTTTCCTGATTTTTTTAAAGGATTTTATTCAACTGGGCCACTGTATTAAAAAACTGCCTATATTGGTTCTAGGGGGAGTGGATGAACTTTAACTGAAACCAAGCACATACTGAAAATATATTAGGCCTAAACTAGGCTAAACAGAGTTTCTATGACATCCTAGGAATAGATTTTTTCTTATTGAAGCTAGAAAATCATGTACCAAAAGTACCAAATCTGGCTACCTTTAGTTGAAAAAACTCCTTTTTTTCATAGAATATTTCAATCATTTTTTGTCTTTTTTCCTCTAAAGAAAGTCCTCTTTTTTTCGACATCTTGTCAAGACTCAAAATTTGAAATTCAAAATTTACGGTTTAAATTGAGAAGAAAACGGATAAATATTTGGTAGTTCTTTTTTTTCCTAAACGTTTTGCTTTTTCACTGTTTTTCATGACATTTCCAAATTTTTCACAAATTAGGGAAATTATTCAGCATTTGATTTGCAATATATGACTAATAATTAAAATCCTTTGCTAGATCGTCATTTCGTAGTTCAAGCGATACCTGCGTTTCAGGCATTAAAGTTAAGAGGGCAGATAAGTATTAGCGTTTTTTTAGATTCACCTTAATCACCTAGAAGGAAGTTTTTCTCATAATACGGGTTTATTTTCACGAGGAAGGGAATCAAAATTTTGTTAATTACCCTCCTTATTAAAACAATTACTTGTTTATCATACGTAATACAATTTCAATTGCCCTCCTTCCATTAAAATTATGATTTTACTTTTATAACTTTTATTACTTTTATAACTATTAACATTTTGATTAATAAATATCAGTATATGTATACTAAAATGATAACGCACATTCAATTGTATTTTTTCAGTAAAGTGTAAATTATGTTCTCGCCTTGGGAAGGCATAGGGGTTTGCCTACTCATGATAATTTCTGCTCGTTTTGAGTTTGACTCGGTTATTTATTGTAATTTCTATTCGTTTTGGGTTTCATTTATTTATCGATGCTGATTTGTGATAGTTTCACGCTTAGTAGACTATTTGATTTAATTTTTGCTCATTCTGGGTTTAATGGAGTTCTTTACTTTTCTTTGAAAAGCTTTTTTTGTGGAAAAAGTTTTTTTTTAATAAATTTCTGTTCGTTTTATATTGACATAGTCTTCTCAGAGAAAAAGAAAACAATGCTTTAACTCTTTTAGTTTTTTTTTACGACTTTATAGTTGGCTTTCTATTTGTATGTTGGAGAAAAATTTTCAGCAATTTTTAACTACATACACACTTTTAAAAATCTGGACACAAATAGTAGTGTTTAATTTAGTTTTTATACCTCCTCTAGTTGACCTGAAATAGAAAATTTGATACCATTCGCAAAAAAATCTGTTTACTTTCTTTGATAGCTTGAATACGCTTACGCTATTTTTATTTGGTTAGATTTTGAGAGCAGAGGTAGCCCCAACAGTTTGAACATAATACCGTCAGTCGTTCTTAGGATACTGCTGAGATGCCTTAGTGGGAATTAGCATTGAAACAGTGCATTTTGATTTAATCTTAAGGCAACATTTGGTTTTTAAACATAATGGGAAAATGGGAGGGTGAGCATAGGAGGGGGATTTTGACTATTAAAAAGGGCACTGGCCCATTCAATTTAAAATCGAATGAGCCCTTTTTGAATTTCTACCACAACGTTTTCTATAAACACCTTGTATGCCCCCAGGGCATAAATTACAACCCTTGCCCTGAGGGCTATGAGGGGGATTTCATCCCCAAAGACCTAATTTACAGAACTTTCAACTACGTTAAACAAAATGGCTATCTCAAAATTTTGATTGGCTGTGTTTGGGGAAATGGTTGGAGCAAGAGGGGCGTTAGTTACTCTCCAATCACTTTCAACCATTAAAAAAGGCACTAGTTCTTTCAATTTCCAATCGAATGAGCCCTTTTGAAGTTTCTACGACAACACTTTCAATAAAAACCTTATATGCCCGCAAGGCATAACTTACAACACTTGCCCCCAAGGCTGGGGGGGGGGGGAGCGTGTCATCCTCAAAAACCTAATTTCCAGAACTTTCAACTAGATCGAAGAAAATTGCTATCTCAAAATTTTGATTCGATGTGTTTGGGGGAATGGTGAGCGTGAGAGGAGTGTTGGTTGCCCTCCAATCACTTCCGACTATTAAAACGGCACTAGCCCTTTCAATTTCCAATCCAATGAGCCATTTTTGAAGTTTCTACGACAACGCTTTCTATAAAAACCTTATAAGCCTCAGGGCATAACTTACATCCCTTGCCCTGAGGGCTAGGAGGGGGTTGTCATCCTAAAATACATAATTTCTGGACCTTTCAACTACGTTGAACAAAATGGCTATCTCAATATTTTGATTGGATGTGTTTGGGGAAATGGTGGGCGTGGAATGGGTGTTACCCAATTACTTTGACTATTAAAAAGGGCACTAGCCGTTTAAATTTCCAATCGAATTATTCCTTTTTGAAGTTTCTACGACAACGCTTTCTATAAAAAAAAACCTTATATGCCCCCAGGGCATAACTTACAACCCTTGCCCTAAGGGCTTTAAGAAGAGTTTCATCCTCAAAAACATAATTTCTGGACTTTTTAACTACGTTGAACAAAATGGCTATCTCAAAATGTTGATCAGATGTGTTTGGGGAAATGGTGGATCACTTTCGATTACTAAAAAGTGCACAAGGACCTCTAATTTCCAATCGAGTGAGCCCCTTTTGAAATTTCTACAACTTCACTATCTATAAAAACCTTATATGCCCTCAGGGCACAACTTACAACCCTTGATGCGAGGTCTTTGAGGGGGCTATCATCCTCAAATACCTAATTTCTGAAACTTTTAATTACGTTTAACCAAATGACTGTCTAAAAATTTGATTAGATGTGTTTGGGGAAAAGGTGGGCATGAGAGGGGGGTTAGTTACCCTCAAATCCCTTTAGACTATTAAAATGGGCACTAGTCCTTTGCATATCCAATCAAAAGAGCTCTTTCAAGTTTCTACGACAAAGCCTTCAGTAAAAATTTTATATGCCCCCAGGGCATAACTTATAACCCTTAAAATGAGGGCTCTGGGGGGAGTGTCATCCTCAAAGATATAATTTTTGGAGATTTCAACTACTTTGAACAAAATGGCTATCTAAAAATTTTGATTGGATGTGTTTGGATAAATGGTGGGCGTGCAAGGGATGTTAGTTACGTTCCAATCACTTTCGACTATTAAAAAGGGCACTAGCCAATTCAATTTCAAATCAAATGAGCCCTTTTTGAAGTTTCTGCGACAAAGCTTTCTATAAAAACCTTATATGCCCCCAGGGCGTAACTTACAACCCTTGCCCTGAGGCTCTGGGGGGTTGTCATCCTCAAAGACCTAATTTCCAGAAATTTCAACTACGTTGAACAAAATGACTATCTCAAAATTTTTATTGGATGTGTTTGAGGAAAAGTTGGGCGTGAGAGGTCAGTTGGCCTCCAATATTTTTCGATTATTAAAAAGGGCACTATGCCTTTGAATTTCCAATCGAATGAGTCGTTTTTGAAGTTTCTACGACAACACTTTCTATAGAAACTTTATATGCCCCCAGGGCTTAACTTACACTTGCCCAGAGGTCTGTGGGGAGTGTCTTCCTTAGCAAGGCTCAAAACCCCTATGCCTTCCCTAGGCCAGAACATAATTTGCATTTTACTGAAAAAATATAAATGAATGTGCATTTCCAGTTTAATATACATATTCTGATATTTAGTAATCAAAATGTTAATATTATTTGATTTATTAAAGTTATAAAAGTAAAAACATTTATACTTTTTCAGTAAAGTGCAAATTATCTTCTGGCCTTGGGAAGGCATTGGGGTTTTGAGCCCAACTTATTTTAAATTCTGCTCGTTTTGAATTTGACTCGGTTATTTATTGTAATTTCTGTTTGTTTTGGATTTCGTTTATTTATCGATGCTGATTTGTGATAGTTCACGCTTGGTAGATTATTGGATTTTATTTTTAATCATTTTCGGTTTAATGGAGTTCTTTACTTTTCTTTGAAAAACTTATTTTGTGGAAAAAGTTTTTTTAATTAATACAAACAAAAAGAACACCATTTGGTATGCCATGATCCTAAACTCATTGACTACAGGATTACTGTCCCCATCAGAGGCAACGCTAAAGCGTTGCTTAAAGTAAAGGCCATACGGCTCCTATGTTTTATTATTATTTTATTTCTTAGAGGCACTTCATGGAAGGGGTATAAACTTCAAAGGGAGCTCATTCAATTGGAAATCGAAAGTTTTAGTGCTCTTTTAAGAGTCAAAAGTGATGAGAGGGCAACTGGCCCCCAGGCCTTTTTACCCCAAATATACATCTGATAAAAATATTGAGGTAGCCATTTTATTAAAAATAGTTCAAAGATCATATAAAAAATCTGGGAACGAAACAACCCCCAGGGCTCGGGGGCTGGCGTTGTAAATTATGCCCTGGGGGCAAATATCGCTCTTATAGAAGGGATGCTTGTATAAACTTCAGAGAGCGCTCATTTGATTAGAAATTAAAAGTTCTAGTTCAAGTTTTTAGTGTCAAAAGAGACTGGAGGGCAACCCCCCCCCCTTTCTCTCCTGCCCCCCATGCCCTATTTCTCTCAAATGCACCAGATAAAAATGTTGCGATAGACATTTTCTTAAGAATAGTTCAAAGGTCGGACAACAAAACTCCGATGTCAACACAACCACCCGGTGCCCGTGGGCTAATAATTAAAATCCTCCGGGGTCGAAACAACCCCCCAGGGCCCGAGGGCAGGTGTTGTAATTTATGTTCTGGGGGCAAATATGGTTTTTATAGAAGGGACGCTCGTATAAACTTCAGAGAGGGCTCGTTTGATTGTAAATTGGAAGTTCCAGTTCACTTTTTCAAAGTCAAAAGAGATCGGAGGGCAACTAACCCCCACGGCCTTTTTTCTTCAAATGTGTCAGATAAAAATTTGGAGATAGACATTTTGTTAAAAATAATTCAAAGGTTAGATAACAAAACTCCGATGTCGACATAACTGCCCAGCGCCCGGGGGCAGGCGTTGTAAGTTATGCCCTGGGGGCAGGCGTTGTAAGTTACGCCCTGGGGGCTTATAAAGATCTTATGGAAGGAATGCTTGTATAAACTTCAGAGAGGGCTCATTTTATTTTAAAGTTCTACTTCACTTTTTTAGAGTCAAAAGTAATCGGAGGGAAGCTAGCCCTCCCCCACGCCTATTTCCCCCAAATACATCAGATAAAAATTTTGAGGTAACCATTTTATTAAAAATAGTTCAAATATCATATAACAAAAAATCTGGGGTCAGCACAACCCCCCATTGCCCGGGGGCAGGCGTTTTAATTTCTGCCCTGGGGGGCAAATATGGTTCGTATAGAAGGGATTCTCGTATAAACTTCAGAGAGGGCTCATTTGCTTGGTAATTAAAAGTTCTAGTTCAGTTTTCAGAGTAAAAAGAGATCAGAGGGCAACTACCCCTCTCCCCCACAACCTTTTTGCCTTAAATGCATCAGATAAAAATTTTAAGATAGACATTTTGTTAAAAACAGTTAATAGGACAGGTTACAAAACTCCAATGTCGACACAACCACCAAGGACCCGGGGTATGCGTTGTAAGTTATGCCCTGGGGGCATATGAGGTTTTTAAGGAAGGGATGTTCGTAGAAACTTTAGAGAGGGCTCATTTGATTGGAAATAAAAAGTTCTACTTCTCTTTTTAAGAATCAAAAGTGATCGGAGGGCAGCTAGCCCTCCCCCAACCTTTTTTTCCAAATGTATCAGATAACAATTTTGAGATAGACATTTTATTAAAAATAATTCTATTCAGATAACAAAAATCCAGTGTCGACACAGCCCCCAGGGTCCAGGGGTAGGCGTAAGTAGAAAGGCCTCATGAGGTCCGGTACAAACACCATATATGGGCATAGAGTCCCTAGGGAGAACACCTGTTCTCTCAGTCCGACGGGGCACCATATATGGGCATGGAATCCCCAGGAAGAACACGTTTCCGAGAACTTGATTGCGTAATCGATTGGGAATTTTATTGATCCGATAACGGGAAACAAATTACATGTCTCCTTCTAAGCCAATCAGAAAGCTGGTTACATATTAGCGGGAGGGGATCGCAGAGAATATGAGGAAAGGATTTTTACTATAGTTTTATTAGTCTGTGAATAGAATTCAAAGGAGTGAGAAGAAGAACAGTTTGACTTTACTCATTTGGATATATTTGTGTGTTGATGACGAGTGGAATGTTTACCCTATTAGAAGTTGATAGTGGAGTTGATGGCATGGAATGGGATGTAGTATGTGTAAGATATCTAATACAATTGATCAAATTTGAAATAGGGGACCAATTATATTTTACTGCAAAGTTTGATGAAGGATACGTAAAGAAAATTTCATGTGCTTTAATTGTTTTTATGGAACTTATCGAAGAAAGTAAACTGCAGCGTTTATTGAACATGATTACTATTATAATTGTAGTTATTATTAAATAAAATTGTTTCGAAATCGAAAATGTTCCCTTTCTTTTCGGGTCAGGTTCGGTTAGGTTAGGGCTAACGAATCATGGTCAGTCTAGAATCAGCAGTCAGATTGAAAGGATTGAAAAATGAATAAATTTTAGAGAGAGAGTATTAGATCGAATCTAATGTATATAGAAAAACATATGATTCTCGATGATAAATTTCTCGAGTTATCTCTTAAACACAGGATATTCTATCGGGGAGCACTTGAAAATATAATAAAAACTGATTTTTCCCCATAGGAATTTTGTATGAAACTTTTAAAATGTGATTCAAGTGCTTATAATCAATTTATTGATATATTAATTGGAACAAAGCAGAATCATGTCGTGGATACACTTTTGAAAGCATTGCCAATGGATTCAATGTAGATGGCTCCCCCCACCATTCGAAAGAGGTGACGCCACGGAGTTACTCCTCTCTCATTCCTCCACCTTGAATTTATCAGTTGGCAGGGACGATCAGTTTCGTTTTAGCTGAGAGAGAGTCAAGTGACATTGGAAACCAAAAAACAAATGTTCTATACATGTCCATTATGCATGTACACTCTTGGTAGTTGGAGTCAATGTGAGAATTGTACAATTATTGATGACTATAGTGAAAAGTGCAAATTATGTAATCCTCATTAATTACATAGAGGCTATGCAGTACAAATTAAAGGATGTAATTCATGTCTTGTGGAGATTTGTGACTCTCACCCTAGAGGACACCTGTGCTCCAATTGTCACTATGATAAATGTGATCAGTGGGAGAATACTTACCTTACTATGATTGGAAAGGAATCGCAAACATGATTTTTGTTTATCTCTATGAAATTGGTATCGTCGTGTATTTAAATTATTCTGGGAGGAGGAGTCAGGTCTACAATTCAACTGTTGGGGTAACAAAACAATTTGGTTTCTACGTCATAGTTGTGACGACACTGTATATTACGACTATAAACCAAGTGATTTTTATTTGGCAGTTACCGAATGTGATTCACCATTTGAAAACAATGTATGCGATATTGCTTCAAATAAACAGATTGAAACTCGTAAATTTCATAATATTAATACAAATAGTATCATTGACTATACAAAGAGATATGACCAGAGTGAAGTTACATTATACTGTAGAAAATGTGACCCTGACTTTGCAGTCAATCAAGATCAATATACAGGGAACCCAAATGAATTACCGGCATTAGTGGTTCACGACAGTTGCCTATACACCGAAGAAGAAGAAATCTAAAGTGAAGATTTAAAGACATTGTTGTATATATGCATTTTATTAATAAACAAATTCACAAGCATTTTTGAAGCACTTTGCTTTTAGGTCACTGAAATCAATATTATATAGGTCTGAGAGGATATTTTCCACTAGAAAGTCGTTCAGACGTTTATTGTCACCATAAATGTTGAGAAACTGCTCGTAAGTATAGCCGCGACATCGGAACACAAAATATAGTAGTGCATTAAATCCACAGCTTTTAGTCTTTAGATCCTGCACCCTCCTCCGATTTTGAATATTAGTTTTCCCACTGCTCTCAATACAGTTGCTGATGTGTGGTGTGTAGAATGTATAGGGTAGACAAAGAGGACCCAAAAATTCAATCGTTTTCATTTTTTTGAAAGATGCACAGCCAATGACCCGTTAGCACGGTCGAGGGACTGCTATAACAATAATTAAGCTATTGTTCGCACTTTGAATTTTTCCAAGAAAGTCTGAGGGCAGACAATAGGATTTGTTCTGGGACATGTACGGATCCATATTAAATACATTGATTATTTGACTGGTGTTCATGGCGCCAAGTCTAGTAGAACACTGCCTTCAGGAGTGATTTCCCAATAGGTTTCATATTGATTTAGTGAGATTAGTGCAATACTCTCAGCCAATGGGTCAGTAAATGTACACTCTAAACGTACACTCCCCGTACGTACTATACTCATATCCTATGTGCCAGACAAATCCAGTACAATGATACCATGTGTTTTAGCAAACATATCTTCGGTTATACCATTTTCAAATAGTTGCGAATCATTATCTAGGGTTTGCATGGTCAACTCATACAATGTTCTATAGGATTTATCAAAAGATAGATTGTAGAGTGGGATGCCGTTTACTTTGCATACAAGAGATGAAAGTCCAAACATCTCGAATTTATGTGGTCATCCAGTCCACGATCCTATTGCACTAGCTTTTTTTTTACAAATGCAAAAGCGAGTTTTGACGAAATTTTGCCATTGATAAGGGATGAATCGGTGAAGGTCCGTGACCCCATGGCAATATGATGTTGATTGGTGATTTTATGAGGAACAAGTAGTTTAATATTATTTCCATTGGCTGTCATTTTTTCCATTGCCAAAGCAACAGAACTCATGACCTGTTGTTTGCGTACATGAAGTATTGCCGAGGTGAGGGAGAGACTTACATCAGGATTGGCAGCAAGTTCTTTTCTCATTATGAAATTGGATGGTGCAAGCGTCAGTTTTATATCCATTTTAACATTGCGTGGTAGCCATTGGGGTATATTATATATTTCATGATAAATTTTTCCAACTAGATGTAATTCACTAGTTGTAGCATTTTTAAGTGCATCTGTACTATCAGTATTAGTAATATATTCATATCCATTGGAGGTGCCTCTCAATTCCTTGTATGACTTGGGTGTCATCAGCATGAATTGCATATAGCTTGTATAATTTGAGAGATTGTTGCTTGTGCTCACCAGCGTGCCATTGATGTAGACACTGATTTGACGAAATAAATTATGTAATATACAATTTTCATAGGATATTCCATCGGCCCGAATATGCATTGTATTATCGGATTTCCGGACTTTCATTTGTAAATCTATAAATGTCGAAGACATGTCCATAAAGTAGTCTTTATTGGAATAAATTTGAAAGTGGATATTATCGGAGAGGGGTTGTTGTGGATAAAATTGTTCATAGTATTCATGCTTGACACTCACATCAACATTTTCAGCATTGAATAGATTCAATGAGGAGGTGATTGAAGGTTGAGAATCCTTATGCGGTAGATAGGACATCTTAGGAAAAGAAATCTAGTTTTGATCTAACAATTTTCTTCCTGGGGCTTCTTCTTCTGTTTACAGTACGTGTCGGCTTTTTCCTTCTTTTCTTTGACAAGAGTGGTGATGTCTTTCGTTTCCGACCAGAGTAGAGACTGATGAGTGATGCATTGTTTTTCGACCTTTTTAAAACTTTACCATTTTGTTTTAATCTCTCGCCAAGGGTTCGCGCAGTGGACCTAAGATTTTCCGTAGCACTTTTTTTTAAAATCCTTGCCAGAGCCCCAATCGTATAGTGTAGAGGATGCAAAATCTGTCAAAGCCGGTACACGATATTTTCTAGCCAGTGGTAGTGAAGAGCGAAACAGCTTAGCAAACCAACTACCAAAACCGTAGCCAGACATTGTAGTACGCCCTTTGTAAGAGTCCTTTCTATTGCCCTGTTGTCTTGGGCCAAGAGTATTAACATATCAGTCAATATCAGGACAAATGAATACCACTTTTATATTAGACATCTTGTTGTTGTTGTTGAAGAATAGTCCGAAAATGGCATTTAATCAAAGTCAAACCTTTTTAAATTGCGAGGGGATCACCTAATTCAGTTCTTAGTGTTAACTGACAGAGTTCCAAATAGGAAGTGTTTACGGGAATATATTGAAGATTTTTTATATTGTAGTGGTGAATATTTTCTTGATTGCTTTTTCTTTCAAGAACTCGTAGGAGGGGAAAATTTGAATTACCAACCCGAGATGTTTCCACAAGTGAAGCGTAGAGAAATATACAAGCGTCCGTCGAGAAGGCAGGCGGGTAGTCAGCAAAAATGAAATTAGTGTTGTTGATTATATTCAGCTTAAAGCCAAGAACATCTTTTAGGTTATCATTGAGAATAACCTCTTAACTGGTAATAGTTAAACTATTATATATCTTACCCTTTTGATTTGAACAGTTGAAGTGAGAGGCTCCTATTTTATGAGCGGAAATTCTTTTATTAATTGTACAACATAAATCACTAATAAAGGGGAGCTCTTCATAGGGTAATTCAACGTATGGATAATTCAACCTATTGATTTTTTGAATTTGTTCTTGATCACCTGAGGGTGGTGGCGGCCATTCATAGGGTCTAATTTTTATTTCATATTTACGATCTTTTCTCAGGATGTCGTAGGTATTTTTGAGAATACAGTCGACAAGAGCCACTTCATACTTTCCCTCGTCGAATTTGATGGTGGGGGAGAGTTTCATCCAAAAATCACTTGTTCTATTCAAGTCATTGTAGAGAGGATCAGAAACATTGGACATGAAAGTCACATAGAAATCATTGGGCATTGTCAATATCTTCAGCACTGACCCAAGAATTAAAATCTGAGTTGTATCCTAGCCAGCGAACAAGCAACTGTTTCTTGCCCCTACAAGTACGACTCTTTAATATCTTTTCAGTTTGATACATTTCACTAGTGTTTCTAACTTTTTGCAGTTCATATTCATAAAAACCACCAAGAATCTCGTCATCTTTGGTGTCTTGCAGTCGATATGTCGTGGGTTCGGTGTCCAGGGTTTTGGACACTTTAAAAAATTCGGTGCTCCATAAATAATTCCCCTTTTCAAAAATATTGGGGGTACTATTAATTCGAACAGTATCACCAACATTGAATTTCTTCTTCACATTTTTTTTTCTTTTTCACCATTGGAGTATTGCTTTAGAAAAGCATCAAATGTATTTTCACTGTAATGAACTTCCCGAGGGCTTGAGTTGGATAGAGATCGATGAGGTCGATGGTTGTATATCCGCATGATTTTATCTAAATCATGAATAAAAGCAGATGTATTTTTCAGTGTACAATATCTTGAAATTAATAGACTAATCGTTCTTATTAAGTGTTCAGCCAATGTAGCCTTTATCGGGCTGTGACTATGATAAAGTGTCGTATTATATTTCAATAGAACCTTTTGTACATGGGGATTAACAAATTCACTACAACGATCCGATTGAATTTTTCTATAGCAATCCTGTTCAAGAATATTTTCAATGACCTGAGCAACTTCAACACCTCCCTTTGATTATAAAGGAATGGTATATGAATAGCGACTAAGGATACTGATTGACGCCAAAGTATATATGTATGGTGCATTGTGACACCGTTGAATTGTATCTAAAGTTAAAAGATCCGTTTGCATTATATATAGAGGGAAAAAGGCTTTAGTTTGTCGATATTGTTTGCCACGAAGCCTGTGATTCCGATGCAGTGTCTAAATCGGTTCATTCTCTGGATAATCCTTTGATTTTTTTATTGTGCTGTCGAATGAAACCTTAGAAAGCATTTTTGGAGAACTTTAAATTAATAATGCACCGCTGTTTTAGATGGATTGCTTTAGAACGTCAATTTTTTTGAACTCGATCACGCAGCGTAGTTTCCTTTTACTTTTCGCAAGCTGGTAGACGAATGATTATGTCTCTGCCTTGGACTTGCAGCCACAGGTGTTATAAAATCATTGCTTCTGCTCCTGCTGCTAGTATTTTCAAATATTGATTCTTATTCTTTTTCAAATGGTGTTGGTGTTGGTGTTGATAGTGGACTATATTCTCTTAGTTTCTTAATAATTTGCTGATTATCAATAATGCTTTTGAGGAAGTTTAATACCTTTAGAAAGGCGTATACATTATTGTCAAAGGATAAAAGTCCTTTACGATTGGTCACATTATCAAATATTAAAGAAAGTAGATTATAGCATTTTCCTTGAATTGTAATTCGCTTACCTGCGCCGTTGACTTGAACTTGATGATCATGACTTTCCAAAATTAGATATGATACGACTCTTTTACTCTGTTCTCGATAGGTCACTGGCAATAGGTTTCCAATTTTCGATACAATTGAATTCAATTCCTTCTCCTTTGATTGCACTGCTGCGGAATCTTGAGGAGTTGTTTCCTGTTTAGAGGGATCGGTGACGGTAACAGCGGCGGCGGCGGGTCTCTCACGATAAGGTTTATGTTTGTCCACACGTCGCAATGCATCTTGAAGTAAAAGTGGTTTTTTGTCATCGGCAATATTCTCGTCATTAATGAATTTGCCTAGATTGTCTTCAAATGTTCGACGGGCGAGAGGACAAGTTCAAATGGTGTCAATTTATAGGATTTTGCCATTCTCTAGAGAAAACTGTTTACAAGTCCTGCAATTATTGGCAGTAAAAGTGTGAAAAAGTTACCGCCCGCTTGAAGGAGCCGTTTTCTTTTAAAATTGGTTCCCTTGTTTTTACAAGACAAGCCGTGTACAATGGAAAGATTTTGCTTTGTCTGTTGTCTAACACCTTCTGGCAGTTGAACATTACCCTCGGTTAAATTTAAACAAAGTTCAGATATTAGATTACTGAAATCATTGTCAACACCATGTTTGAGTATGGCCTTCCTGAGTGGACGTTTTGAAGTGCTTCAAACGGAAAATAAATGCCGTTGTTCGTGTTGTTTCTTCAGTGTCATAATGGCAACTAATAGCCTTTTCTACTGTTCACCGGAAGATATGCTGTAATTTCTTTGTCGAAAATGTCGGTGAGTACACGTAGATCCTTGGGCGTGCTCTAATTAAGATCCAGCAAAATGTAACCATAGGGCTTGCTAGTCGCCTGAGTGTACGCTGCCAACAGAAATTTAGGGGCACCGGGGTATATCTAGAATCACGAACAACTCGATAGATAATATAGATAGTGCAACTCAAAGCAAGGGTTTGCATATATTTGCTCTGATGAAACAGATTGTGTAGAACTAGGGTTATGGAAATCTGTTCATGGTGGGAGTGAACGGTGAACAGTTGTAGCATTTCCTGTGAGAACTGTTCAATGGATTCAGCCAAATCATCAATAATCAGCCACGAGTTCGGTTCAATACTATTGAAAACATCAAGTCCCCGTATGAATTGTATTTGTATGGTTGTGGCAATAGCTTTTATTTGATCTTAGGACTCCTGCCAAATAATATAGCAATAGTGGATTTTCTTTGACTCTTCCAAAAACAATTTCTGACAATTTTGAATTATTTTAGCTAAAAGTGTGTTTTTCCCTGATATTGATAGATTGAATAATCACAACTCAAGGGATGTCTTACACTTATACTTGCTGCTGCTGCTGTTGTTGACAGACTTCAAACCATAAATAACTTTAGATCAAAATTGCACAAAAAATAAGCAGCAGTAATAGTGTTTCCTTAGATCTATCTAGTACGTCATTAACAAGAACAACAAAAACAATATTTTATGGTCATTTATTCAGTATCAAAACTCTATTTGTTCAACATGAACAAAAACAACATAGGAATGACACTTGTACAACAATAATTTGACAAAAACAATATTTCATTGTCATTTATTCAACATGAAAACTCTATTTGTTCAACATGAACAACAACATTAAAATGACACTTTATTTACAACACAAAAAAAAACACTTTTGTTCAAACATGAACAGCAAGAACAACAACACTTATTGTCTTAAAAAAACACTTTTTGTCCAGCAAGAACACTTTATGTACATTAGTACACACACAGTAGCACACTTTTTGTACAATAACAGCACTTGAAAACAATAAAAAACACTTTGAAAAATAGCACAGTTGAACATTATGAATTTAAAAGGGGGACCCCCCCCACCTCGGGGGCCGCGGGGCCGGCCGCGGGCGGATCACCCCACCCTCTTGTAGCCGTGGGGCCCGAAGGCCGGCCGCGGGGGGGCGAAACAGTACAATAGTTGTCGTCACTGCTGCAGGTTAGGTTGGGTTAAGGTGGTTAGGTGAGATTGGGTTAGGTTAGTTAATTTAAGAAAGGTTGGTGGTTGGGTTAGGTTAGTTGGTTAGTTGGTTAGGCTAATTTATCCAGACCAAGTTGATTGCGATAGTCTATGCATTCAAATCGGTCTGAAATAAGGTAGTGGACATATGGCAGTACACTTACACCATTCTCGAGCACATAGACTTTGTCGGATATACACGATATTGCATTTTTTTTCCACTCTTACAGTATAATTTCTGTACTGTAGAGAGTGAATTGCAAGCACTTGTGCTCTCGGCACTAGGCTACTTTCTACACAGTCTCTGTACACGCTCATGTTGAAACCGCTCTTTACAAAATGTGTAGGCACCCCTTTAAACGCCTGTTTTACATTCCCATAATGAGTTTCAACGCAATAAACTTTAGGACCCGGGAACACCCCCCTGGATATCAAATCATTCCCCGTCTCTGATTTTAACATTAGTAGTTGGTTGGGGGCTTGACGTTTCACCAACTTGGGGTAGAGGGATGGAATCGAGTTGGTAAAATCCATCCGCGAGCTGTTGTGCTCCCTATCGTCTAGATCTCCCATTAAATCCTCGGTTTTTAAATTTAACAGAAAAAAATCCGTATCTACATAGTAAACTTGAACCTCACCCTCCTGTGGCCCGTGCACCTTTTGCACATTGTAAAAAAACGACAACATGAGCTTTCTGGAAATTTCAAGTACTGAACTACCTCCTGCTATATTCTTGTTCAGTACCAAATTTCACTTTTTCCTGTGTAGAAGAACCATGCCAGCATCTATGCTCGTGAACGACGTAAAATTAGGGTCGGCAATAATTCGTGCACACTCTAGAGGATCAGTCACGACATCGCAGCGAGATCTGTTGCGTACGCTTTCACACATTTTGCCAAACGCTGACTTAGAATGAGTTTGTACATATCCTTCTCTACTTTGGAGTTTGCCCTAGAGCGTTTATCAACAAAAGTGTCGATAAACGTTTTCAAATATGGTTTCTGATTGAATTGCAGGACCCTATATATTTTTGGGATCTTGAAACCATTGTTCACCATCCAGTGCAAAAGCACATGGTGAACAACGATATTCTCCTTAGGGTCCAAATCAGCAATCAGTTTTTGCTTAGAGGGGGTCCAGTGCATCCCCATATCCTCAACCAATGATTGATTGTAGGGGCTCAGTGAGTCCCTGATCACTTTTCGATTGATACAGGGAAAAACAAAATCTCTGACTGAATCATGAAGCGCCAGTGGAATATGCCCGTCAATTTCAAAGAACCATCTTTGTGGCCCATTGTCCTCGACGGTGGTAATGTTGAGGAACTCATAATGATTCTCTAGCCATTGATAGTTCCCACACGGCAAAGAGTAGTGAGACATTGCCTAGGGGTACAATGAGTTCATGTCCAAGAACACTGCATTTTACTTTGCACCGGTGTTGCTGTTTTGTCCGCTCGGATCGGTTGACAAGACGTGATCCCCATGAAAAACATACCCTCCCCTCATTGAACGCTCTACAAAAAGGTGCTGATCTAAGCCGGTGATTAGGCCTATTTCCTCCTTACTAATTTTTAAAATCAAGTACATCACCAAATGTGGCGTGGAAAAATAATAACCTATATTTAGCCCGAACTCTGAATTGATTTGGTCTTTGTTCTTGCAGACTATGTTTATCAGAGTTAAAACGTCACTGGCCAAGTACAGTCTACAATAATCCCACCCATTTTTACAATTTCCCTTAGACCACACCTTCTTGGCCAACTCATAGTCCTCGGCTGTGCATTCACTGGTGGTGAGTGAATTGTAAAAAGCTTCTATTGGAGGTAGTTTCACGCTCGCTTAAGCGAGCGCCAGAAAAGTTATAGTCGTATGCGTATACACCTTTGCAGGTCATACATTTCACTGTCTGGAAAGTGCTGTTTAAGCAAAGGAAAACTATCAAAATTCTCGCTTTTCTGCACTTGAATCAATTGACTCAATGCCTTCAGGAAAAAACTAAAGGAATCTAAAAAACTGATTTTATTCCAGCACGTATGCCCATTATTTACTACCTGCCATTTCAGCTCGAGAAGCAACAACTTCTCGGCCAATTTGGGAAAAATGTTATATGTAAATGATTTATTTACCCATGGACTATCTACTCCCCTTCCCTCCCTGTTCATACGTGCCAGTGCCGGTAAAATAAATTTTAAATCATAATTTGCATTGTGAATAAAAACTGGGATAAAAACTGCTGGCTAACGTTTATGTTAGACGATTGATGCGCTACCCCTCTAAAATTACTACCCCAGAGGATATTTCCTGCCACAAGTGATTATGGTCTCTGACTTTCCCCCTCCCCCTCTTTTCCCTTTAGTACCCTTATCCCCCTCTTCAACCTCCCCCTTACAAACCCAACATATTTTTTGATTTTTAATCGCAAGACGATCCTCAGCAGACAACACTATATGATAATGCGTATTTCTCAAACGAGAAATAGCGCCATTAGCAGTGCCAATTAATTTAGTCAGTGCCTTGATCATGCACTCTCCCTCATCCAGTTTTTCTACTATTTCTAACAACTGCATGGTGTTTGTCTTTTTGGGCATGGGCATAGGACACTGCAATAGCTTGATGTTCTTTGATTCGGTTTGGAAATCGAGGATCGTTCACTTCCACCAGCTTAGCTTCACAAACCAAAGATATTTTGTTGCACTGGAGGAGGGTGTTTTGAAAATTTTTGAAACGTAAAATGGCCCTATCCCCTGAAACCGTTTCCACTGACTGGTAGCCATGCCGTCTACAATGGTTCATATGATTTTGCAGCTTTAATTCTTCCCAAAATCGAGACAGGCATGTCGGACAGTAGAAACGTACCCCCCTAGTCATACCCTCCTCCAGAACTCTACTGATGTTTGTGATTGGGTTTAACTGGCTAATTGAATGGGCTAGGTCACTAGATGGTGGTGTGTACAACAGCCAAACACAGTGTTTGGCCGATTCAATTGACGGACCCCTTACAGGGAACACCACCCCCTTCTTTTTGAACGAACCCCATCTTCAAATTCAGTTTCATACTGAGCTAAAGTAACGCCGATATTTAAATAAGCATTGGCCCTTTCAAAAATATCAATAGATCTTAGCGTTACTGGGTATTTTCCCGCTAAACAAGTGAAATCTACAATAGGGAAATTGGACCCTTCCTTCCCATGTACAGCCCAGTCATCTAAATTTGTCTTGGTAGCGTCACGGGCTAGAGGCTCGAATGCTGATATGAGGAAAGCGTACTTGAAGCATTTTTCACCTGTTTCAAAACAGATCCGTTGGACACCTTGACAACCTTCTAAATCTGGATTATATTTTAAAACTATTGACCTTCCAGACACCTCGCCTGCCTCCCTCTTAAAATAAAATCTTTCTTAAATTTACAGATATTAACACTTAAATTTTCAACATAAATTCCCATTTTCGTTATAATTCTCGAGATGCGTTATAATTTGACCTATCCAGTCGGAAAAAGCACCCTTAAAATTCTCTAAATTTGGATAAATCACACGCATCTCGGTATGTACATAATGGTGGCAAACTTCACTTTTCCCCTCATTTAAATAGAACACCTTTAAAACAATTGAAACCTTAATTTAATCCCTCCCCCATCCCCACTATTGAATTTGGTTCTCCAACATTGCACGCACTCTATCTACATACTCATGTACAATTTTAACGGGGTCAAACACAAAATTACCACACAAAAGTAAATTAACTGGGTCTCCAAAAGTCGCAGTGTAGACAACTATTGCATTTAAAATTGTATTTGACAGCTGAAATTCGGGAAATGATGTAAATTGATTATTACCCCCTCCGCCCCTCCCCCTCTTTATTATTATTAACAACACCCCCTCCCCCTCCACATAGTGCAATAATAGAAGTATGGGAAGCCAATTCATTCGATTGAAGTGGATGTAGGTTATCTTGGGCTAGAGGAGGAGGGTTCCCTGTTAATTCCCGTGTAAAATCATCTAAAATCTGCAAGGTGTTTGGACTCAGCAAAGGTAAGTCCCCCTGGTCAACTGTGCTATTATCATTATTAAAAAAATCAGCTAAAAACTCATCAATATTATCTGGAATATCGTTAATGATACCGTCCCATGTTGAATTGTTGAGGAAGTCCACAGGCGTGTCCTGTCCTACTCCAACTGAAGAGCAGGGGGAAGATGGTCAGTATGGGACCGATGCAACCTATAAATGGAAAATAGATTATTATCAAAGTGTCTAAATCACCCCTATTGTTTTTTTTTTAATTGGATTATTATTGCTTAAAAGCACACTTAATAGCAGTAGCATATACACTACTTAATATATTCTGAAAGTTCCAACTTAACTAAAATCTAAAACATTACATAGTAGGTTTTTGATTTTGTTCAAACAAGTCCCCCCCTCAATTTCCACTATTTAATGCTCCCCTCCGAGCGGACCAGAGGGCCACCGCAGCACTTCCCGGACCTCCGCGACGCTCCCCGACCTGCAGCGCTTCCCGGGCCAACCGGCACTTCCCGGGCCAACCGGCGCTTCCCGGACCCACCGGCGCTTCCTGGACCCACCGGCGCTTCCCGACCCGAGGCGCTTCCCGGACCCACTGGCGCTTCCCAGACACCACAGCGACCCCCCCCCCCTGTATACGATAAACTATAATATTCTAGTGAAAAATAGCATTTTGAGATAAAAAGAATCTAGTTCTATCAGTAATTGACTAGAAATTAACGAAAATTATTATTATGAGGTTGAACAGATAGCGAAAATGCCTACAGTGGGGCCAGAGAAAATAGGAAAGATTAGAAAAAAAAGTGGTTTTCTTTGAAAAAGCAAAAAAAAAAAAACTACATTATATTTAGATATCTCTCAGGGAGGGGGGAGCAGAGAAATTTAAAACAATGGTTGGTGCAGGGGGTTAATATTTTAATATCTCTGAGACACACACAAACACATACACTTTTACAGCGCGATGAAAAATGGGTTTGTTTAGATATTTCTACAAGTTAGGTAAGAAAATGCTCACATTTTTATATCCCGGCTGCAGTTGAGTGCCTGAAGGCCCAGGCAAAGCATGCTGGACCTCCTAACCTTGTGTAGGTGTGGCAGCTCTTGAAAGCAACGCATGATGGAGAGTGGACGGGCCGACGGCGTTACATTCTTGCACCGATTGGGTAGCAGGGTTCTCCAACCAGTGGCTGGCGTGCTGTGTGGCTGCCTCACCCTCCCTTGCTCTCTTTACAGGTGGAGGGGCAATACATTCTTCAAAATTTTCCTTAAAAGAAGAGAAAAAAGTTAGTATTGAAATAATTTTCCCCTTTTTTACAGAAGGAAAATTAGTATTCCCATAACCTAACCATAATTTCTTCTAAAAAACATTTATCACAATGATGTCCCCCTCCCCCCTTTTCAGCACTGTCCTAAAAATAGTTGTTGGCAATTATTTTTGGGAAATAACTCGTTTCACTCCTCCAAATACAGGTTGCGTAGGCCTGTGGTTCCCAGCCGCAACAGTGATCGTCCTCTTGTATATGATAGACTAGAAAAGTCTAGTGAAAAATACCAATTTGAGATAACAACAATATAGTTCTAACAGTAATTGACAAGAAAATAATTAAAATTACTATTATGAGGTTGAAGAGATATCGAAAATGCCTACAGTGGGGACAGAGAAAATTGCAAAGATTAGAAAAAAAGAGTGGGTTTCTTTGACAAAGCAAAAACAAAAAAAATTACATTATATCTAGATATCTCTCAGGGATTGGGAAGCAGAGAAATTTAAAACAATGGTTGGGGCGGGGGTTAATATTTTAATATCTCTGAGACACACACACACACACTTTTACAGCGATGAAAAAAAAGCGAAAAGAAAAGGCCTAAAAAGATGGAAGAAATAGGTAAAAACTAAAGGTGAAAATGCTCACATTTGCAAATTCCGGCTGTATTTGGGTACCGAATGGTCCTGGAATAGCATGCTGGAGGGCAACTCCTCGACCTAGCGTAGGTGGGGCAGCTTTTAAAGGTCCTTGGAGAGAAGCCATCCACTCGCTCTTTAATTTTCTACCTGGCTGCATTGGAGCCTGCGTGGATGGGACTTGGGCAGTCAACACTTGTTTGGGGGGCTTCGACCCGTGACCATATTGCTTAACTGTCACCTTCGCAGGGACTGCCTCGTCCTCTCTTGCTCTCTTTACAGGTGGATGGGCAATATATCCTTCACAATTGACCTTAAAAGAAGAGAAAAAAGTTAGTATCGAAATAATTTTCCCCTTTTTTACAGAAGGAAAATTAGTATGCTCATAACCTAACCTAGCAATAGTTTTATCTAAAAAACATTTATCACAATGAAGTCCCCCTCCTCCGTTTTCAGCAATCTCCTAAAAGTATTTCTTAGCACTTATCTTTTAAAATAGCTCGTTTCTCTCCTCCAAATACAGGTTGTGTAGGCCTAGCTTAATTAACAGTAATATCTTTCTGCGTGAAACTGTTTTAATTTGACGGAGAAACACAATCCCTTTGGCTAAACCGCTATCGTAAACACACAGGAAAAGGGATGCCAAACTAATTATAACCTTGCGCGGAGCTTTATGTCAAAACAGAGTAGCTTAATGACAACAGAGCGACGGATGTCAGTTGTCACTTTTGCTAGGATACAGAAAGGTGCATTGAAAATGCAGACGGGTGAAAAAGTCACCTTTTTCGAGAAATAGAATTATTTCCAATGAAAGAATTACAGTCATAAACAGAGGGGGGTTTAAGTGGTAAAAAGAACATATTTTACGTTTTCTAGTGAGTATAAAGATAGCATAGTGGAGTTTATATTAGAGGGGGGAGGGGATTTACCTGAATATACTGGAGGATGACCAAGGAAAATACTTTTATTTTGAGAATAAAAATGAAAATGTACTCACATTGTTAATCATTGTAGACGAAGTTTCCTTATCAATAATATTCGTTGTTGTATCCATTTTTTCACAGTACTTTCTGATAATTTAATCACATTGCATGTCTGTTATATATGAAATCTCAAGGGCGAATTGTTATTCAAAGGGAAAACCATATGTAAGTGATCCTCTGATTGGCCTAGAAGGAGATTTAACCAGCCCTCTGAATGGTTTAGAAGAATGCATGTACTTCCGGTTTCCTATTCCTGGATCATAACATTCTCCCTAGCGTGCACTTGGACGAACAACAACAACAAATAAATCGACCTTGGAAATTTAGTTCCCCTAGATCAATAAATTCCCCATAGCGGTTATTTAAATTATCGTCAGTGTCGTTACACTTGGCCAAACAACAACAACAACAACAAATAAATCGACCTTGACATTATCCATCAGATATTAATAAACCATGAATGAATGGAGTCCCGTTCGGTGTTAGAGTCAATTGTAGATGATAATATGGTGTTCGTTCAGTATTCAATGCCCATAAATGGAATCCCGTCTTGAGTCCTAGATTAATAAAATTCCCAATCGATTATGCAATAAATTTCTCAGAAAACCTTTTCCCCTCGGGAGTCTATGACCAAATATGCTGCCCCCGTCACGAGCTCATGAGGTTAGGCTAGGTTACGCAATCAATTTCTCGGAAACTTGTTCTCCCTGGGGATTTCATGCCCATATATGGTGCCCCGTCGGACTGACAGCATAGGTGTTCTCCCTAGGGACTCTATGCCCATATATGGTGTTCGTACCGGACCTCATGAGGCCTTTCTACTGGCGTTGTAAGTTATGTCCTAGGAGGCATATATGGTTCTTCTGGAAGGCATACTCGTATTAAATTCAGAGAGGGCTCATTTGATTGGAAATCAAAAGTTCAACTTCAATTTTTCAGAGTCAAAAGAGATCGCAGGGTAACTAGCCCCCTACGCGCCTTTCTCCCCCCCCCCCCCAAATACATCAGATTAAAATTTTGAGACAACCATGTTGTTAAAAATAGTTAAAAGGTCAGATAACAACACTCCGGTGTCGACAAAACCCCATAGGGACCGGGGGCAGTCGTTGTAAGTTATGCCCTGGGGCCATATAAGTTTCTTATGGAAGGGGTGCTGATAAAAACTTGAGGGCTGATTTGATTGGAAATTTAAAGTGCTAGTTGACTTTTTAAGAGTCAAAAGTTAGCCACCCCACCACTATTTTCCCCCAAATGAATCAGATAAAAATTTGACATAGCCCTTTTGTTCAAAATAGTAAAAATATCAGATAGCGAAAACTCTGGTGTTGACACAGCCGCTCAGGATCAGGGGGCAGGTGTTGTATATTTCTTATGGTTCTTATGGAAGGGATGATAGTATAAACTTCCGAGAAAGCTCATTTAATTGGAAATTAAAAGTTCAAGTTTACTTTTTCAGAGTCAAAAGAGGTGAGAGGGTAACTAGATGTTTCCACAACCCCCTGGGGCCCGGGGGCAGTTGCTTTAAGTTATGCCCCGGGGTAAATATTGTTCTTAATCAGAGAGAGCTCATTTGATTGGAAAATGAAAGTTCTAGTTCACTTTTTTAGGGTCAAAATTGATCAGAGGGAAGCTAGCTCTCCCCCAACTCCTTTTTCCCCATATATATCTGATGAAAATTTTAAGGTAAGCATTTTGTTAAAAGTATTTCAAAGATCATTTAAAAAAATCTGGGGTCAACACGACCCCCCTGGGCCCGGGGGCTGGCTTTGTAAGTTCTGTTCTGGGGGCGAATATAGTTCTTATAGAAGAGGTGCTCGTAAAAACTCTAGAGAGGGCTCATTTGACTGTAAATTAAAAGTTCTAGTTCATTTTTCAAAATAAAAAAAAAGAACGGAGGGCAACTAACGGCAACTAACTCATTTGACTGAAAATTTAAAAGTTCTAGTTCATTTTTTGAAGTAAAAAAAGATCGGAACCCTCCAATCGGATCGGAAGGCAACCCCCTCCTCCCCCCACATCCTTTTTTCTCAAATGCATCAGATAAAAGTTTTGAGATAGGTATTTTGTTAAAAATAGTCCAAAGGTCCGATAACAAAACTCTAATATCGGCACAGTTGCCCAGGGCCCGAGGGCAGGCGTTGTAAGTTATGCCCGGACAGCATATAAGGTTCTTATGGAAGGGATGCTCGTATAAACTTCGTAGAGGGCTCATTTGATTGGAAATTGAAAGTTCTCGTTCATATTTTAAGAGTCAAAAGGGATCGAAGGGCAGCTTGCCCCCCCCCCCGCCCTTTTTGCCCAAATGCATCAGATAAAATTTTGAGATCGACATTTTGTTAAAATAGTAAACTCATATAACAAAAACTCCGGTGTCGACACAGCCCCCAGTGCCTGGGGGCAGGCGTTGTAAGCTAATCCCTGGGGGTATATATGGTTCATCTTGAAGGGATGCTCGTATAAACTCCAAAAAATTTCAAGATAGACATTTTGTTAAGAGCAGTTAATAGGACAGGTAACAAAACTCCAATGTCGACACAACCACCAAGGGCCCGGGGGCATGCGTTGTAAAGTTATGCCCCGGGGGCATATGTGATTCTTAGGGAAGGGATGTTCGAATAAACTTTAGAGATGGCTCATTTGATTGGAAATTAAAAGTTCTACTTCTCTTTTTAAGAGTCAAAAGTAATTGGAGGGCAGCTAGCCCTCCCCCAGCCTTTTTCTCCAAATGTATCCGATAAAAATTTTGAGATAGACATTTTATTAAAAATAGTTCAATTCAGATAACAAAACTCCAGTGTCGACACAGCCCCCAGGGTACAGAGGTAGGCGTATTGACTTATGCCCTAGGGGACATACACGGTTCTTCTGGAAGGGATGCTCGTATTAAGCTCAGAGAGGGCTCATTTGATTGGAAATCAAAAGTTCAACTTCAATTTTTAAGATCCAAAAGAGATCGGAGGATAACTAGCCCCCTACACGCATTTCCCCCCCAAATACATCAGATTAAAAATTTGCGATAACCATGTTGTTAAAAATAGTTCAAAGGTCAGGTAACAACACTCCGATGTCGACAAAACCCCATAGGGACCGGAGAGAGTCGTTGTAAGTTATGCCTTGGGGCCATATAAGGTTCTTATGGAAGGGGTGCTCGTAAAAACTTGAGAGCTCATTTGGTTGGAAATTGAAAGTGCTAGTTCACTTTTTAAGAGTCAAAAGCTAGCCCCCCCCCACCACCATTTTCTCCCAAATGAATCAGATAAAAGTTTGCCATAGCCCTTTTGTTAAGAATAGTAAAAGGATCAGATAGCGAAGACTCTGGTGTTCACACAACCGCCCAGCGTCTGGGGGGCAGGTGTTGTATAGTTCTTATGGAAGGGTTGCTCGTATAAACTTCAGAAAAAGCTAATTTAATTGGAAACTAAAAGTTCAAGTTATTTTTTCAGAGTCAAAAGAGGTGAGAAGGCAACTAGATGTTGCCACAACCCCCTTGGGCCCGGGGGCAGGCGCTTTAAGTTATGCCCTGGGGGCAAATAAGGTTCATATGGAAGGAATGCTCGTTTAAACTTCAGAGAGGGATCATTTGATTGCATATTGAAAGTCCTAGTTTACTTTTTAAATATCAAAAGTGATCGAAGGTTAGCTAGCCCCTCCCCTCACCCTTTCTCTCCGAATACCCCGATAAAAATTTTAAGATAGTCATTTTGTTAAAAATAGTTCAAAAATCATATAAAAAAACTCCGGGGTCGACACAAACCCCCAGGGCCCAGGGGCAGGCATTTTAATTTATGCCCTGGGGGCAAATATTGTTCTTATTCAGAGAGAGCTCATTTGATGGGAAATTGAAAGTTCTAGTTCACTTTTCATAAGTCAAAAGTGATCAGAGGGAAGCTAGCCCCCCACCCCCTTTTTCCCCATATTTTGAGGTAATCATTTTGTTAAAAATAGTTCAAAGATCATATAACAAAACTCTGGGGTTGACAAGACCCGCCTGGGCCCGGGGGGCAGGCGTTGTAAGCTCTGCCCTGGGGGCGAATAAAGTTTTTATAGAAGGGATGCTCGTATAAACTTCAGAGAGGGCTCATTTGACTGTAAATTAAAAGTTCTTGTTCACATTTCAAAATAAAAGAAGATCAGAGGACAACTAACGGCAACTAAGTCATTTGACTGGAAATTTCAAAGTTTTAGTTCATTTTTCGAAGTAAAAAAGATCGGACGCCTCCAATCGGATCGGAGGGAAACTCCCTCCTCCCCCCACGTCCTTTTTCATCAAATGCATCAGATAAAAGTTTTGAGATAGGAATTTTGTTAAAAATAGTTCAAAGGTCAGATAACAAAACTCTAATATCGACACAATTGCCCAGGGCCCGGGAGCATGCGTTGTAAGTTATGTTTGGGGGGAATACAAGGTTCTTATGGAAGGGATGCTCGTTTAAGCTTCAGAGACGGCTCATTTGATTGGAAATTGAAAATTCTAGTTAATTTTTTTAAGTGTCAAAAGGGATCAAAGGGCAGCTAGCCCCCCTGCTCTTTTTGCCCAAATGAATCAGATGAAATTTTGAGATCAACATTTTGTTAAAATAGTCAAAGTCAGATAACAAAAACTCCGGTGTCGACACAGCCCCAGTGCCTTAGAGCAGGCGTTGTAAGCTAAGCCCCGGGGGCATATATGGTTCATCTTGAAGGGATGCTCGTATAAACTTCAGAGAGGGCTCATTTGATTGCAAATTAAAAGTTCTAGTTCAATTTTTCAGAGTCGAAAGAGATCGGAGGGCAAGTAACCCCATCCCCCACACCCTTTTCCCCCAAAACGAATCAGATGAAAATTTTGAGATAGAAATTTCGTTAAAAATAGTTCAAAGGTCAGATAACAAAACTCCAATGTCAATACAACCGCCCAGGTTGCGGGGGCAGGTGGTGTAAGTTATGCCCTGGGGGTGTTTAAGGTTCTTGTATAAGGGATGTTCTTATAAACTTAAGAGAGGGTTCATTTGATTGGAAATTAAAAGTTCTAGTTCATTTTTTATAGTCAAAAGTGATCGGAGGGAAGCTATCCCCCCACGTCCTTTTTCTTCCTAATACACCCGATAAAAATTTTGAGGTAGCCATTTTGTTAAAAATAGTTCAAAGATCATATAACAAAACCTCTGGGGTGGACACAACCTCCGAGGGCCCAGAGGCAGGCGTTTTAACTTCTGCCCTGGGGGTAAATATGGTTCTTAAAGAAAGAATTCTTGTAAACAACACAGCGAGGGCTCATTTGATTGGAAATTAAAAGTTCTAGTTCACTTTTTAAGAGTCAAAAGTGATCGGAGGGCAGCTAGCCCTCCCCCCCCCCACCCTTTTTAGTAAATGCATCAAATAAAAATTTTGAGATATACATTTTATTAAAAAGAGCCCAAGTCAGATAACAAAAACTCCGGTGTCGACACAGCCCCCAGGGTCCGGGGGCAGGCGTTGTAAGTTATTCCTTGGGAGTATATACTGTTCTTCTGGAAGGAATGATCGTATAAACTTCAAAAAGGGCTCATTTGATTGGAAATTAAAATTTTAACTTCTAGTTTTCAGAGTTAACACAGATCGGAGTGTAGGTAGCCCACATGCCCCTTTTCCCCAAATCAATCAGATTAAAATTTTGAGATAGCAATTTTGTTAAAAATAATTCAAAGGTCAGATAACGAAACTCCGATGTCGAAACAACCCCCTTGGGCCTGGGTGCATTCGTTGTAAGTTATGCGCTTGGGGCATATAAGGTTTTTATGGAAGGGGTGCTCGTATAAATTTCAGAGAGGGCTCTTTTGATTTGAAATTAATAGTTCTAGTTCACTTTTTCAGAGTCGAAAGTGATCGGAGGGCAACTAAACCCCCACCAAGCGTTTTTTCCACTTTTCAAAATAAAAAAAGATCGGAGGGCAACTACCCCCCCCCCTCCCGCTTCCTTTTTCCTCAAATGCATCAGATAAAACTTTTGAGATATGCATTTTGTTAAAACTAGTTCAAAGGTCAGATAACAAAACTCTAATATCGACACAAATGCCCAGGGCCCGGGTACAGGCGCTGTAATTTATGCCATGGGGGCATATATGGTTCTTATGGAAGGGATACTCGTATAAACTTCAGAGAGAGCTCATTTGATTGAAAGTTGAAAGTTCATGTTCACTTTGAGTTAAAAGAGATCGAAGGGCATTTAGCCCTTTTCCAAGTCCTTTTCACCAAACCCATCTGATAAAAATTTTGAGATAGCCATTTGGTTAAAAATAGTTCAAAGATCAGATATTAAAAGCTTCGAGATTAACACAAACCCCATGAGCCCGGGACGAGTGTTTTAAGCTATGCCCTGGGGTATATAAGGTTCTTATGTAAGGAGAGGTCGTATAAACTTCAGAAGTGGCTCATTTGATTTAAAATTGAAAGTTCTAGTTACCTTTTTATGAGTCAAAAGGTATCAGAGATTATAAGTTTGTTTGAAGTAGTCCAATGATCAGATAACAAATAATTGGGGGTCGAAATCCCCCCCAGATCCCAGGGAAAGGGCTGTAATTTATGCTGGGGGGGCATATAAGGTTTTTATGGAATAGCTGGTCGTATAAACTTTGGAGGGGACTCAAATGGCACACCCCCTATCATTAACTCCGACCCCCTAATATCCTTTAATTTGCAGCGTAAATGAGAGGGTAGCTCTATATAGCCACTTTGTTCAAAATAGTTCAAAATTCAAATTACTATAACTTAGTCTCTCACTGTAACGCCTCCTTCTCTCTCTGTGAAAGTTTAAAACCTACTGCGACATGGAGCTTTACTGAAAACTATATGTCTTTAGCAGTCTTGGAAAGTATAAACAAAATCAAAATGAATATTTGACATATAATGATATTAATTGTTTAAAGATCCGTCAGTTCAAGATTTTATTTCACTGTAATTTTATTTTCATTTTCAAGGCTGTAAGAACTGGAAAAGAAAATGTTTGCAATATAATTCGTTTTCAGGGAAGCGCCAATGACGCATATGCTTTAGGTTTTTACAGTTAAGGAAGGGGAATTGGAATAGGAATTTTAGAGGTCTTGAACAATTTAGAAAGAACTAATAAATTAAACTGAATATTTGATGTATAATAATATTAATTGCCGAAAGCTTATCAGTTCAAAATTTTACTGTAATTTTAATGTTTATTTTCAATATTAAGTACAAACGAAAATATTTGTAATACAATTCGTTTTCAGTAAAGAGCCAATGACGCAGTAGGCTTTAAACTTTTACACTGGGAGAAGGAGGCGATATCCAAACTCTATTTTGTAGAGAATTTTGTTCGTTTTAAGCTTGATTTGCATATTCAATTTAAGTTTCACTCGTTTTAAGATTTACTTATACATTTACATTAGTATCTATTGCACGTTTGTTTGCGTTGATTCTTTATTTAATTTCTGTTCTTTTTGGGTTTCATTTATACTTCAATAGAATTTTTTTTTCGTTTTAAGCTTGATTTGCATATTCAATTTCAGCATTACTCACTTTAAGATTTATTTATTCATTTATGTTATTACTTGTTTTATGTTTTAAAACATGTAATAATATAATGATGGTGAAATTTATAGGAAGGAAGGACGTATATATAAGGAATATATTTTATACGAGCTATTAAAAATTTATCTAAGATACAGGCGATACCAAAACGCCCTTACCGATACACGTGATATCGATACGTCTGATACCAATACAGCGTACAGCCCATTCCCCAGGGACTATGGATTGTCATATCATCACTTAAACCATAGATATTGGACCCATGAACTATGTTGAACAAAATAGCTATCTCAAAATTTTGATAGGATGATTTTGGGGGAGGGGGCCTGTGGGGAGGGAGGACTAGTTACCTTCCAATCATTTTGGTCACTTAAAAAGGGAAGTTACAAATTTAATTCCCTTTCAAACGAACTATTACACTTCTCTCTATGATGCTCTGGCCACCCCCTACCCCTGCTATAAAAAAAAGAAAAAGAAAAATGGGAGACAGATCAGTGCTACCGATGCAAAAAAGTGATTTTCTTTGTTGCTCAAGGAGGGGGCTGTAATTTCCCTGAACAAGGTTTTTGACAATGCTGATTCCAATGGTACACTTTTCATTTTGATCTGACGCCATTTTCGAGGGGTTTCAGGTTTTTTTTCGAAATCACCATAAATTTCTTTTCGCAATAAACTTTTACTTTTAAGACAAACCGAAATAATAATTACCATTTCTGAGTCAGTGTCAAATGGCGATTTTTTTTTCACCAATGCGTTTCTTAACTTTTGGTTACTATGAGCTGTTGTTCGCTCTTTACTAGGTTGTAGCTGCCGCTGCAACCGTGACAAAACAAAAAAAGAAACATATAAACACGCATAAGTGATCTTTCTTCTGGCAAAAAATACAAAATTCTACATTTTTTTCAGACAGCCACTTGAAAACTCTACTGTAGGGTTTTCTGATACGCTGAATATGATGGTGTGATTTTTATTAAGATTCTAGAACCTTTAGGGGGGTTCCCCCCTTTTTCAAAAATCAGGTAAATTTTATCAGGCTCGTAACCGTTGATGGGTAAGATTAAAATTAATGAAACTTATATATTTGAAATCAGCATAAAACTCCAATTCTTTTGATATGTCTATTGGTATCAAAATTCTGTTTTATATAGTTTCGCTTACTATTCAGCCATGTCACTCCTTACTTAAAGTTCGTTACCACGAACTGTTTGACTACTTAAAACTTTGCTAAATTTCAGTGTTTTATCATTATGTTTGAGGAAGGAAAGGGTTCATTTAGGTTTAATTGCTTTCTATAATAAAATAAAATTATACTATGCATAATATTAGGGTTCGTGACTCCCCATTAACCGCCATTCTTAACTCAAATACTTCAAGACAATTTTCGGGATCTGAAATGCCAGAGATGAATTTTCAGGTCGTAAGATTTTTTTTTGTTTGGGGGGGGGGGTAGTGGAGTATATTTCTTAAAAAATGTAGATGCTCACTACCCTTCTGACCTCCGTGCCAGTTAACATAAGAATTTAATCTTTCATGTTTTTTTTTTAATCTCTTCTGTTTCCACAACTGAATTCGACGCCCTAAGCAACAGCAATGACTCTGGAGAATCCTTATTCTTTTTGTAGTAAAACGCGAACTGACACCCTGTCGCCACCCATATTCCACGCTTAGTTCTCATATATCTCCCCAGAAGAAGGAGATTTGGAGACAAATTCCACTTCTATATTGAATTTAAGGGCTTCTTGCGGAAAGTTGAAAAATTAGGGTCTTTAAATACATTTTTTGAAACGTTTAGCTTCAAAAAGGTTTGACTCTCTCCTCTCGGATTTCTCAGACTCACAGATTCAGTGACCGCCCTATTATATGGGTGCTTCGAAAAGCCAAAAATGAAAGTTTCTTTTTTGTTTACAATGCACCAACATTCTTTATATATCTCTTGTTTGCAGTCACACTGTCCATTGTCTACTTAAATTGAAAATCGTGTAAAACCCCAACCTACATTTTATGCATAAACTGACTCGTTATGGAATTGCTAATGGATTATGAGTTATGTGGTGACCTCAATTGGCTGACGTTTATGTAGCCCCCTTTAACTCTTCGTGGCACTCTGTGAGAGTGGCTTCTGTCATTGGATTTTTTTTTTTATTTTTGTGACTGCAAACAATTTCTGGAGTTAAAGAATGAATTTTGAAGCTATGAAAGACTGGGCAAGGGTTTTAAGTTATGCCGTGGGGGCATTTAAGGTTTCTATGGAAGGGATGGTTGTTTAAATTTAGAAGAGGCTCATTTGGTTGAAAATTGCAAGTTCTAGTTCCTTTTTAAGCGTCAAAAGTGATGTAGGGCATTTAGCCCCCCCCCCCTCCTATAACCCTTCCTTTCAAAACATGCATCTGATTGAAATTAGGAAATAATGTTTTTTTTTTCAAAATAGACCAAAGACCATATAATAATGTTTCTAGGGATGACACCCCCCCCCTCCCTAGTGCCCTGGGGATAGGGTTGTAAGTTGTTTTGTGAGGGCATATAAGGTTATCATGGAATGGGTGGTCGTATAAACGTCACATGGGGCTTATTTGATTTGAAATTGGGAGTCATTGTGCCTTTTGTAAGAGTCAAAGTGTTCAAAATTAGATAGCAAAAACTCCGGTGTCAACACAACCCCCTGAGGCCTGGGTGGTAGGTTTTGTCCTAGGGGCGTATATGGTTCTTATGAAATGATGCTCGTATAAACTTCAGAGTGGGCTCATTTGATTGGAAGTTGAAAGTTCTAGTTCACATTTTAAGAGTCAAAAGATATCCGAGGGCAACTTGCACCTCCCCCCCCCCACAAACTCCCTATTTTCCCGAAGCCTATCCGATAAAATTTTTAAAATAGCCATTTATTTAAAAATAGTTCAAAGGTCAGATAAGCAAACCTCTTGTGTCGAAGCAGCCCCTCAGGGCCCGGAGACAGGCGTTGTAAGTAATTCTCTGGGGGCATATATGGTTTTTATGGAAAGGATGCTCGTATAAACTTCGGAGAGCGTTCATTTGATTCTAAATTGAAAGTTCTTGTTCACTTTTTAAGTTCCCGTCCCCTATCCACGCCCTATATGCATTAGATAAAAATTTTGAGATAAAAATTTTGTTAAATATAGTTTAAAGTTCCGGTAGCAAAAACTCCGGTGTCGACACAGCCCCCAGGACCCGGGGGTAGGCGTTGTAAGTTTTGCCCTGGATGCATATATGGTTGTTATGGAAGGGATGATCGTATAAACTTCAGAGAGGGCTCATTTGATTGGAAACTGAAAGTTCGAGCTCACTTTTTAATAGTCAAAAGAGATCCGAGGGTAACTAGCCCCCCCCCTACACATCCAATCAAAATTTTGAGATAGCCATTTTATTCTACGTAGTTGATTTCCCGATAGAAATTATGTTGTTGTGGAGGTGAATCCCCTACAGCCCTTAGGGCACGGGCTGGAAGTTATGCCCTGGGGGCATGTAAGGTTTTTATAGAAAGCTTTGTCGTAGAAACTTCAAAAAGGACTCATTTGATTGGAAATTGAAAGGGCTAGTGCTCTCTTAATAGTCGAAAGTGATCGGAGGGTAACTCACCCCCTTCTCACGCCCACCTTTTCCCAAAAACACATCCAATCAAAATTTTTAGACACCCATTTTGTTCAACGTAGTTGAAAATTCGGGAAATTAGATGTTTGAGGATGACCCCCCCCCCCGCGCCCCACAGCCCTCAGGGCAAGGGTTTTAAGTTATGTTCTGGGGGCATATAAGGTTTTTATAGGAGGCGTTGTCGTAGAAACTTCAAAAAGGGCTCATTGGATCGGAAATTTAAATGGTTAGTGCCCTTTTAAACAGTTGAAAGTGATTGGAAGGCAACTAACACCCCTTCCATGCCCAACATTTCCCCAAACACATCCAATCCAAATTTTGAGATAGCCATTTTGCTCAACGTAGTTGAAAGTTCTGTAAATATATCTTTGAGCAGGACACTCCCTCCACAGTCTTCAGGGCAAGGTTTATAAGCTATGCCCTGGGGGCATATATGGTTGTTTTGAAAGGAATGCTCGGATAAACTTCAGAAAGGGCTCATTTGATTGGAAATTGAAAGTTCTAATTCACTTGGTAAGCGTCAAAAGATATCGGAGGGTAACCAGCCCCCCCACGCCTTTTTTTCGAAATACATCTGATAAAAATTTTGAAATAGGTATTTTGTTAAAAATAGTTCAAAGATCATACAACGAAACTCCAGTGTCGAAACCCCAGGCCCAGGGCCCGGGCCCGGGGGCAGGCGTTGTAAGTTATGCCCTGGGAGCCAATATGGTTCTTATGGAAGGGATGCTCGTATAAACTTCAAAGAGGGCTCATTTGATTGGAAATTGAAAGTTCTAGTTCCCTTTTTAAGAGTCAAAAGAGATTGGAGGGCACCTTGGCCCGCCCCTTTACGCCTTCTGTTCCTCAAACCCATCCGATAAGATTTTTGAGATAGCCAATTTATTTTAAAATAGTTCAAAGACCATATAATGAAAACTCCGGGGTGGAAACAGCCCCCCAGAAACCAAGGGTAGGTGTTGTAAGTTATGCCCTAGGGGAAGATATGGTTCTTATGGAAGGGATACTCGTAAAAACTTCAGACAGAGCTTATTTGATTAGAAATTGAAAGTTCTAGTTCAGTTTTTTGAGAGTCAAAAGAGATTGGAGGGCAACTAGCCCCCTCACTCATGCATCCGATAAAAATTTTGAGATAGCCACTAAGTTAAATGTTCTTCAAAAGTCAGATAACAAAAACCCAGGTGTCAACACAACCCACCAAGGGCCCAGGGACAGGCGCTATAAATTATACCCGGGGGCATATATGATTCTTATAAAAGGGCTGATCGTATGAACTGCATAGAGAGCTAATTTGATGGGAAATTAAAAGTTTAAGCTCACTTTTTAAGATTCACAAAAGATCCGAGGGCAGCTAGCCCCCCCCCCCCCGCCTTCTTTTTCCAAACCCATCTGATGGAAATTTTGAGATAGATATTTTGTTAAAAATTGCTGAAAGGTCCGATAAGAAAGACTCCGGTTTCAATACAACCCCCCCCCCTAGGGCCTGGGTGAAGGCGTTCTAAATTATGATCTGAAGGCATGTATGGTTCTTATGAAAGGGATGCTCGTATAACTTTCATAGAGGCCTCATTTGATTGGAAATTGACGGTTCTAGTTCACTTTTTCAGAGTCAAGAGAATTAAGGGCAACTAGCCCCCACGCCCTTTTTTCCCAAACTCAGGCACTACAAATTTTGAGATAGCCAGTTTTTTGAAAATTGTTCAAAAATTAGATAACAAAAACTCCGGTGTCAACACAATCCCCCAGGGCCCGGTGGGCCCTGGGGTAGGCGTTGTAAGTGTTGTTCTTGGGGCGTATATTCTTCTTTTAAAAGGGATGCTGGTATAAACTTCAGACAGGGCTAATTTAATTGGAACCTGAAAGTTCTAGTTCACTTTTTAAGAGTCAAAAGATATTCGAGGGCAACTAGCTCCCCCCACCACCTTTTTCCCCCGAACACGTCCAATACAAATTTTGAGATAGATATTTTTTTAGAATAGTTCAAAGGCCATATAACAAAAACTCCGGTGTCGACACAACCATCCAGGTCCCGGGGACAGGCATTGTAAGCTGTGTCCTGGGGCCGTATATCGTCCTTATGAAATGGATGCTTGTATAAACTTCAGAAAGGAATCACTTGAATGGAAATCAAAAGTTCTAGTTCATTTTATCAGAGAAAAAAAAAGATATGAGGACAACTAACCCCTCCTGCTCTTCACTCCTTTGGATTTATCGGATGGATAATCCCATCAGATAAATATTTGGGCTGACCATTTTGTTAAAAATAGTTCAAACATCAGATATTAAAACTCTGGGGTCGACACAGCGGCCTATGACCCAGGGAGAGGCGTTGTAAGTTATACTCTGGGGGTATATATAGTTATTATAGAAGGGATACTCGTATAAACTTCAGAGAGGGCTCATTTTATTGAAAATAGAAAATTCTAGTTCACTTTTAAAGAGTCAAAAGAGACTGAAGGGCAATTACCCCCCCCCCCCCCCCCCCGACGCCCTTTTTCCCCAAACCAATCCGATAAAAATTTAAAGATAGCAGTTGTGTTAAAAACAGTTCAAATATCAGATAATAAAAACTCCGAGGTTGACACAAACCCAATTTTGCACTTTGATATTGTTACTTTGATACCAGTTTTGATATTTTGATGAACATTAGATATTTTTTAAAAATTTTAATTTTTAAATAAGGAATTTTTAAAAACTTTAAAATTTTTGCAATCAAAAACCAACAAAAATTAATTTAAAACAAACTTTCCAAAAAACAAGTTTTTCAAAGAAAAGTAAAGACCCTTTTAAACTTGAGCTCAGCAGATACAAATACCTGTTCAAATTTAAACTCAAAATGACCAGAAATTACTATCAAAGAATAAATAAAACGCAAAACGAACAGAAATTAAATAAAGGATCATATCAAAAACATACAACAAATAATAATATAAATGAATAGAAAGATCTTAAGGCGAGTAATGCTTAGATTGAATATGAAAATCAAGCTTAAGACGAAAAAAAATATTTTGCTATTGAAGTATAAATGAAACTTAAAACGAACATAAATCAAATAAACAATCAATGCAAACAAACATACAGTAGATATTAAAGTAAATGAATAAATAAATCAAGGTCGATTTATTTATGGGGTCAAGGTCAATTTATTTATTGTTGTTCGTCTTGGTGTAATGACTCCAGGGTGAAGTTTGCACATGCGCATTAACGGGGAAGAGATGTATTGATCTAGGACTCGAGGGGAAAGTGGATTTCCGAGAAATTGATTTAAATAATTGGTGGGGGAATGTACTGATCCACTAACGGGAACAGGGTCACCTGTCTCCTTCTAAGCCAATCAGGGAAGTTATGTAAGGTTTTCCATTACATCACAATTCGCCCTTGAGAATTTGTCTATAACGGACATGCGGTTAAATTATCATAAAGTTCTAAGACACCATGGATAAAGCATCTGATATTATTGACTTGGAAGCTATGGCTGCAGCAATTTATAATGTGAGTTCATTTTAGTAAATTTTCTTAGTTTATTTCCAAATAAAATCATTTTACAAAGTTACCCCTCCACTAAATTCAAATTCAGGGGGTACCCTCCCCCCTCACAATAAAAACTCCACTATATGATGTTTCTACTCGATAGAAAGCGTAAAATACGCTCTTTTTACCATATAACCCCCCCCCCCCCTCACCCCTCTGTTGACGACTTTAATTATTCCAATGAAAATAAATAAGTTTTTTGAACTCTCATTTTGACAGCCAACTTCCGTCAACTCTTAATATACGGACCCCCTTATAACACTAAACCGCGAAGATTTAAGTAGGGAATAATTATTGACACCTCACAATTGCACTTCCTGCTTGTTAATTCACTTGAATTACATTAGCGGCTTAACCAAAGGTTTCACTGAAAAGGATACTTTTTGATCAAATTAGTGACAGTAAATCCATTGATTTGCAAAAGAGAGGGTTTTTAAGAAAAATATACATAGCTACAATGAGAAGATTTATTGAAGCGCAGATCATTTTAAATTATATAAACCTTTTCCCATAGAGGAATAATATGTAAATATATGCGTTGTTTGATTTCCAAGCCTAGCTTCTTCATCGCAAATTTTACTTTTGCTTTACTGAAAGGAGGGGGATTGTTAAGAGGGGAGGGGTGTTAGTTTCATGTAGTCTTTATTTTTCATTTTGAGTACTCAATGTTTATATGGGGGAAGGGAGGGGGCAATGCCTCACTTCTAAAACCTTTGTTTTAAGTTGAAAACAAAATGTTTCTTCACGTTAAAAGTAAGAGGGGCGGGTTGAAGAAAAGATGCGTAGCTTTATTATGCGTAAATTGAATAACATTTTTAACCTATGATCGCAAATTTTAGGCCTATAAGCTGTTTGTTAACAATCTTTTTTATCTTATTTAAAGCCTATAGACTGGAACATTTAAATTTTTTTCTAAATGGTAAAAATATAAAAATTGTTTTCTATCTTAAGGCTACAGACTACTGTTTGTCAAGATTTATTTTTTCACAAGTTGTATAATAAAACGTTTGATTTCTAAGCCTAGTATATTTCTTTCAAATTTTTACTTTTTGCTCTACTGAAAAGGGGGAAGAGGGATTTTTTGAATGGGATGAATATACACTTGATCTATTAAAAGACACTGAGAATAAGAAGGAGACCACTAATATCACTAAGGAAATTAAAGACATTGTGTTATAGATTTCAGAAATAAATTTTCATATATTTATTATTTTCTTAGGCTTAAGGGTCGAGGTTTGAGAATTTTAAGAGACTATCTTCCCTATTTTAATATATTTATTCAGATAATTACTGACTCAATATGGGTACAATCTGATAACCAAAATTCAGTATTTGTTGTCTACTAGAAAATTCACAGAAAATGGGCGGCGTCCCTCCTACTGGTAAAAGTTAGGTTAGATCGTTTTCAGACAGGACAATATAAATGAGAAAAACATGAAATGGGTTATAATAGAATAAAATAAAAAACAACAACACACGCAATTTAAGAAAAAATTGACCCCATTTCTCTTACTAGTAAAGGTTAGGTTAGATTTTTTTCAGACCGGAAAATACATATGGGAAAAACATAAAATGGGTTATAAAAGAATAAAATAAAAACAATAACAGAAGTTATTAAAAGAAAAATGGAAGACTTTCCTCTTATTGGTACAGATTAGGTTAGATTTTTTTCAGACAGAAAAAAGCAGATGGAGAAAGCATGAAATGAGTTATGAAACAATAAAATAAAAAAATAATAGCACACACAATCTAAGGGAAAATGAGAGGAGAGGACTCCAGGGGAGGAGGGAGTGTCTTTGAAGGATGGAGGACAGTTTTTTGTCAACAACTCAACATTAAATTTTCAGAAAATGATGAAAACATTAAGTTATCAGACTGGACAACGCAAATGGGAAAACCATGAAACAGGTTATAAAAGAATAAAAAAAACACGCACAATTTAAGGGAAAATGAGAGGAAAGGACTCCAGGGGAGGAGAGTGTCTTTGAGGGACGGACGGGCAGTTTTTGATCAACAGCTCAACATTAACTTTTTTCCGCTGGATCGTTTTCAGACTGAACTATGCAAATGGTGAAAAACATGAAATGGGTAATAAAATAATAAAATATAAACAATAGCACGCGCAATTTAAGGAAAAATGAGAGGAGAGGACTCCAGAGGAGGAGGGAGTGTCTTTGAAGGATGGAGGACAGTTGTTTGGTCAACAGCTCAACATTAACTTTTTTTTCCGTTAGATCGTTTTCAGACTGGACAATGCAAATGGGATAAACATGAAATGGGATAATAAGAGAATAAAATAAAAAACAATAACACGCGCAATTTAAAAGAAAATAAGGGGATAGGGCTCCAGGGGAGGAGGGAGTGTCTTTGAGGGACGGAGGACAGTTTTTTGTCACCAGCTCAACATTAACATTTTTCCGCTGTTATATTTATAATTTTTTTTTGCGCAGAGCAGTATTTTTTAAGTGTATATTTAATGTTATCCAGCCTCCTTAAGTGAATATAAACTATTCCAAAGAAAGTGAGCTGTATCTATAAGAGTGTCAGAAACATTACATATTTATCTAATTTAAGCCTTTTTTTTCAGCTATAATAATGTTTGGTGTGATTGACACAGAATATATTGGTCTGAAATATTCCTCAAGTGGCATTATTTTCCAAGCAGCTTTCTTACACCTAGACGAGCAACGGCGTGAAATTCATAGCTATAAATGGAAAGTCGGATACAATATGTATAAGTGCAAAAAAACAGATGGAGTCCAACACTAAATTTTATAAATCGAAACGGCTTTTACGTTAAAACCATAAGACCACGTAATGAAAATAGCCATGAAATAAAACATGTACAAGAGGAAATTCAGGAAATATGCAGTTTTTTCGGTGTGCAAGCTGTATATGTTAAGGGAAACCTGCCAACTGATAAACTCTTACTAAAAAATGTGATAAAGAAATAGCATTATTCAATTTAGAAGACTTCAAATCTCTTCAGACTTCAAACTCTCTCTCTCAGTCTCTTTAACTTTGTGTCTGGGCGTGTGTTTGCTTATCCAAGTACCTGTCATTGTCGGTTTGTTTGTCTGAATATATGTCCGAGAGACCGAGAAATGTCTGAGAGACCAGTATAGTCCTTCTATTGAATTCTGAGAGTCCTATG